>NC_051424.1:22880-57880 GCF_015228065.2 Penaeus monodon | reverse complement strand
CTCTTTTAACGGGTAGGTTCATGTCTGAGCGCCGTTGGTCACAGCTGGATAATTAATTGTAGCAATCTAGTTTATAGACCAGAAAATGCAGACACTCAGAGCGGACGGCGAGAGCGAGCGATATCCACAGTGTGGCCAACAAGAAAAAGGGGGGAAGGGGCGAACTGATGAATAAATTAATTCATGAAAAGAAGAAAGCGCCACATGAGTAAAGAGCTTAAAAGAGACAAAGAGAGAGAATTTAGAGAGAAAGGAACGAGAAAAAAACTATAGAGGAATGGATGAGTGGACTAAAATAATTAATGAGGAATCAAGGCAGACAGATAGGTGGTGGGTAAAAGAAAGAAATATAAAGGATGCTATAGAAGGTCGCTTAAGAGCTAGAAGTGAGTCAGGAGTGGAGTGTGCGTCTTGACGTCATCAAGGATTCGTGCGCTGTTTCTCGCCATTCAGGAAACAGAGCACTTTTACGTGGAGGTAAAATGTGGCAAAACAGTGCTTGTCATCTTAATTCTTTTGCTGATTAAAGTCATGTGTGATGCCAAAAATGATTAGATCATAAATGAAAGTAGGACGGAGCAGATGGAGGAAGTAACTCATTATTTGGATACTCTAATGTGGCTATTGCACATATAAGAAATAGGTATGGAGCGTAGACTATCGTTATGTAGTAACTCAAAAAGTTAGGACAGTATTATATTCACATTCAAGGCGTGAAAATTGGGATGGAAGTCCACGCATAAGAAGATTTCAGGTTTAAGAGGGCGTCGGTATTATTATTGTAAAAATATAATACCCGCTGAAAAGGAAGATCCATAACAGAAGACACTTAATAGGGAGAGAAAAACAAACGTCCAAGAGAAATATGCAGAAAATTGTTCCCACCTAAACTCAGGCTTTACAAATCTCCAGTGAAAATCAACCGTTGTAAACGTCTCTGCGCTTGAATACAACTGGACAGCTTACGGGTTCAATGGTTGAGTATCTGCTTGCAATTTATAGAACAGGAAAAATTCTTTTATCCTGACTAAAAAAAAAATGTATTTCATGTTTCTCTTATCCTTGTTAATCTTTCGACTACCATATCCATATATTAAGATTGAATTTATGTGCCTTGATTGTGGACAAGTCGAAGTGATTTACCTCGTCCGCTCTCCGGAAGGCATTGTGTGTTGTTTCCGTGTGCAGTGAGGCGTACTTTGAATGAAGTTTAGTATTCAGCTCTATTGTTTTGAAAAGAAATAAACAAATTATTACCTATTGTTACATATGAAGCGACTGATTACACAGCACACATTTTGAAAATCAGCAGAAAACACATGATGCTGTAAGCCTACTGCGAACACTTCCGTAGGTCTCGTAATATTCAACATGCGAGGGCACATTCCTTGTCTTACTCGTCAAGCAGTCCATGCATGCTTACTCACATCCAGCAGTATATACTTTTCCCTGTTGGGCGTGACTTGAATTAGGATAAAAATAAATAAATAAAGTCTTGAGGCTAGTGTGAATCACCCGTATTGCGACCTTTTCAAACTTTTCATTATCTATTATCATTCTTTCCGTCTTTCTTTCCTTTCTTTTATAGACTTTTTACTTGCAATCATTATAACTCGATCGGTAAGTTAAAGAATCAGCCATTTTTACAGTCTAGGTTCCTCTACTTCTATCAAAATCGTATTTTTACTTTTTCGTTGTTGTTTACTAATTATATTAGTGAATATGAAAAGGATTGATTCAAAGAGTTGTCAGTTCTATATTTCTTTTTCCCCATTTCTCTATATTCTTCCCCCTTTCTCAATTTTCAGTGCTGATCTTTCCCATCCTTTATCCATTTATATTCATTTTCATTCGCTGTTTCTTCCCAACCATCCCTTTTTCAAATAAAACATCAATAACCTCGTTTTTCTTCCCGGCGCTATGTGAAGGATATTAATTACGAGGCGATCGATAAATTTTTCGTGTTCTCTTTTTTCAGGACAATATTTATTGACTCACCTGTTGCCCGGGCGCGAGCAGCTCGCCATAATTTCGCCTCCATTAGCATAGTTACCGCACCACCATCTTATCACTGCGTCACCACCATTATCATTGCCATAAACAACAGTCAGTATCATAGCGCCACCACCACTACAGCTTTTATCACCTCCAATAAAAGTATTGTATTACCAAGAGCACCATATCATCATTACCTATGCCAGCATTCATGTTAGTATACTCCACCTGTAATCATGTCATCACCATCACCATCAGCATATTGTCACCACCAATATCAAACTTATCATAACCGCCATATCAGCCATCATATCACTACCTACCTATAAGAATCATATCAACACCATCACACCATCATATCATCAAAATCGCCCACAGCATCACATCTTTGTCACATTACCATATATCATCACCTCAACGCCAGGCCAGGCCTTCAGCATCACATATCACATCACGCCACATCAGGATCATATCATCCGCAACATTACAACACCATCAACATATCAACCACTTTTATTTCCACCATCTCCATGACAACTAGCATCATGACGTCACAACATCACCATAGCATACTGTTCATCATCATGAATCGCACCACCCTCCAGCACCCATCCGCCACCCCACCACCCTTAGCACCTTGTCCTCACACCACCAGTAGTACACTATACTGACCACCCCATCACAACTATCCTCACCACCACCACCTAGCCCATTTCCTCACACCCTTATCCTCACCACCACCACAAGCACACGATCCTCACCACAAGCATCACAACCCTATCCTCACCACCACCCAATAAGCAATTATCCTCACATCCAATAAGACCATATCCTCACCCACCACCATCAGTCACCCTATCCTCACCACCACCACCCTCAGCGCCCATTATCCCACCACCTCCATCAGCACCATTATCTCATCGCCCCCATAGCACCCGTCTGCACCACTACAACAATCAAGCACCCTATATTCACCACCAACACCAGATCACCCTAACCTCAACTCTCCATCAGCAACCGTTATCTCACAATCGCCCCCATCACCACCCTATCTTTACCACCCCCATAAAAAACACCCTATCGTCACCAACGCTTCACCGATCCGCCTTATTCTCACCCCCCCCCCAGCCTCACCACCACCATCACTTATCAGCACCCCATCTCACTACCTATCTTCAAGCACCACCTCAGCACGCTCTCCCACCACTACCACCCGCAGCACCATATCCTCACCACAAACATCAAAAACATCATCATCACCTATCTCACAATCGCCCCCATCACCACCCTATCATCAACCATCACCCTCAGTATCCTATCCTCAACACCACCCTCAGCACCCTATCCTCACCACATTATCACACACCCCTTTACCACCCTTCCTCATCACCCTTATCAGCACCCTATCCTCAACCACAACCATCCCCGCTCTATTTCACTACAACCCCTATTAGCACCCTATCCTTGCCACGCCATCACCAACGCCATCACCACCATTCAGCGCCCTCTCCTAACCACCGCCAGCTCGCATAGGAATGCGTTGGATCCGCAGGATCTTCGTGGAATGAATGTTGAGGCCGCCAAACTGGATGGCGGCCTCATCCTTGTGAGGATATTGATGCTCAGCACAAATCCTTCGGAGCCGCAGGAAACCAACATAAAGTGTCCTCGTGCCCCCACTCCGCCCGCATGCTTGTCCACGGAACTTGCTGACGGGGCGCTCATTATATATTCATCTGTTTGTCTGTCTGTCTGTCTGTCTCCGTCTCCCTGGCTCGTCTGTCTTCCATCTATATCTCTATCTGTCTGTCTGTCGCTCCGTTTTCTGTTTATCACTTTATATCCAATCTGTCTCTCGTCTATCTATATTATCTATCTATCTGTTCTCTTTTGTTGTCTATCTATCAGTCACTTTATCTATCTGTCTGTTTGTCTATCTATCCATCTATCTGAATACCTATACCAACTATCTATTCCATCGACCGATATACTCTCTTTGTCTATCTATGTATCTGCCTATCTGTCTACTGTATATTGCTGTCACTCACTCACTCTCTCCCTTTCTCTCTCTCTCTCTCTCTCTGCTCCTCTCTCTCTCTCTCTCTCTGTCTCTCTCTATCTATATAGCTATCTATCTATCATCTATCTATCTTTCTAAACATCTATTATTTATTATCTATCTATCTCTTTAATCTCTCTCGCTCTATCTCTCTTCTTCTACTTCCCTCTCTTATGTCTCTCGCTATCTTCTCCATTTTTTATTTCTCCATGAAATTATACAATCTCTCACATCTCATAAATCTATATATATCTAAAATCCCCTAAATGTCAGTATCTAAATCTTTCTTAATCACTCTTACTCACAATGCATTGTGGTTTAATATAGAATGTACTGTTCTTTTGAGGAGATCTGAAATGATAATATTTCTCGTTATTGTATTTTATAGTTTTCTTTATCTATTTTGTTATTAATTATCCTTCCATTTTTTCCGTTGCTCTTGCTATACTAGCGGCAATACTATCAAAGTATCATATTTTTCAGTAATGTTGTCGCCCTCATCTTTCACCTCCATTGTCTGTATAAGTTTTATTACTATTGTTAAAACCATTATCCTTTTCCTCATATTATTTGTTCTCATTGTTTACAGCTATTTTCTATTATCGTTTTACGTATCTCAATTATCGTTATTTTTGGTATAATTATTATTTTTATTGTTCTAATTATATTATTTTATTATTATTATTATTATTATTATTATTATTATTATTATTATTGCCATTATCATATTATATTCCTGTCATTATTATTCTTATATCTTATTATTATATAAATTATGTTAATGTTATTAGTCAATCATTATTATAATTATCTGTTATTATTATCATAATTACTGTAATGTTATATCATCATTATTATCACTATTATCAGTATCATCAGTTATTATCATTATAATCATCATATTATTTACTATTATCATTATCATTAATTATTATTTACCATTATCATCATCGATCATCACATAATCATCATCATCATCATCATCATCATTCATCATCATCATTATCATCATCATTCTTATATATCATCTTTCATTATTATTAAAATTCTATCATTATCATTATTATGATCATTATTAATAGTTTATTATCAGCATCATCATATTATTATTATCATTATATAATTAATCATAATAAGAGCAATTTCCCGTTATTATTAATATATATTACTATTACTATATTATATCATTACTATTATATTATCACCATTATTATTATCTTTATCATTTTTATATTATTCTATTATTATGATATCCATCATTATTGTTATCATCATTATATCAATATAGCATCATTAATCTTATTATTATCATTAGGTATTATTTCTATAGTTAATAGCACTAATAATTACCATATTAGTATCATTAATCAGTAGCAGTATGATTATATGATTCAATATCAATGCTATATTATTTACCATATTATCATTATTAGCACTATATTGTTTTTATCATCATTATTAGCACATCATTAGTATCATTATCATTAATTGTCATATTTCATCAGCGTATCCACTAATTGTTGTTGTTCTTCTTACATTATCATGATCATTATCAATAGTAATTTATACTATCATTAATATGGTATCATCATCCTTATCAGTATCTCATCATCCATATTATTTTTTTTATTTATTATTGTTATTATTATATTATTATCATCATTGCTCATTATTATCAGTTTTATTATGCTATTATGTTACTTTATCGTAATTATCGTTGTTGCCATTATATCATATATTATTATATTGTATTATTATTATTAGTCCTCTATTATTTATCTTATTATTTGTATAAAAAAAAATTATCATCATCATTAGCATTGTTATCATCATCATCATAATCATTTATTATTAATCATCATCATTGTATTTAATATTTTATTTTTTTTTTTTTTTATCATTAGCATTATTTTTATTGTTATTATTAATCATTTTCCTAATGTTAATTTTTATCATCATATTTTTTATACAATATATTATCCATCTCTGATTGTCATTTGGGTCATTTTATTATGTTGTTGTTGTTGTTGTTGTTATTATTATTATCATTATTTTGTTATCATAATTATGTATAATATATTATTACTATTATTGTACATATCGTTTTATCATATCACGTGTAATTATTAGTATCATCATAATCATTATCATGCGATTATTATTCTTTTATTTACCATCATTATTATTACTCCATATATAACTATGGTGCGATTGTGGTGGTGAGATATGGTGATGTGGTGCGTAGCGTTCTCGAGAGCGCTCTATAATGCTGATTTCTTTCACAGTATTTACTTCTGTGAACCAGAATGCCTCTTTACAGCTTCTAATAGTGATAGCATTTACGACTTTTTTATCTTCATTGCGATGTGGATTCAAAGTTCCCACTTACAATCTATTCTTTGTGGTGTGTGTTTTAAGCACGCTCTGGCTAGCGTGTATTAGTGTCACCTGGATACTTTGAACGAATCGTTACTTGTGCCGACTTTGATTTTTTGCTCGTCTGCAAACATTAGGTCAAATATCCCATCAGGCCTTGAGACAGGAATCACATGTTAGAAATGATCACAGCACCAATTGGAGCCAGGGTGATCCTTGCAGTTATCCACTCGTGTACTCGTTTCCATGGAGTGTTGCCTCTAAGTATTTACTATTTGCCATTCATTCGAGAAGGGACCCAATTCTAATGTCTATTAGGTGGTAAGTTGCGTTTTAAATGGACCTTTGGAAAATCTAAGATAGAATTTCTATCTATAACCTTTCGCGTTAGTTATTTACCTCAACAAAATATAAATATCTGACATTTTTTTAACATTACGTGTATAGGGTGTGCTTCACATAGAATTCTTCATCTCAGACGGGAAAATAATAAAGCTGGTTACCCGCATGGTGTTAATGTTAACATTTTCCCCACTTTACATTATTATCATGATAGTTTATTTTTATTATCATATTATATTACTAAAATGGTAATCATTATTATTATCATTGTTATCATCATCATTATTATAAATTGTCAACATTATCACATATTTTAATGTTATTATTTATTGTTATTTTATTATTACATTATCCATTATTAATGCCATTATCACAATGGTTGTTATCATCATCCTTCATCATTATTATGAATATTATTAACATCCTTAAATCATCATAATATTATTGTTATTTCATCCACAACATTGTCCTTGTACTAATAATTACTGTGATTATCATATCGTACATTAGGATCAGGAATTACCAGGATGGTAATATCATCATTTTTCACCACATTTTCCACATGATTCCATTTTTTTGTTATTTCTATTATCCTCATCATTATCATTCTAATTATTTTGCCTTTATTCATATCATTATTATTTATTCATTATTATCTATTATTATTATTATTATTTACTATTATTGTTATCAGTATTATATTATAATGCATTATCATTATTGTTGTTATTATCATTAACATTATTATTATTATTACCATCATCATCATTATAAGTCGTTATTGTGTTCATCAAAATAATTATCATTACTATCACAATTACTGTGATTACTATTTTAATCATTATTATCATCATTACAAGACAAAACCTTCGAAAGATTTGTTTATTTTGTAGTAAACGAGGAAAAGACCAAAGATGGACAAACCAACAAAAGGTTCCTCTAGACAGCCCAGGCGACGGGGGGCGCGAGAGGAAAAAAGGGAAAGGAAGAAAATGGGATTCCACCAATCTATGGCCGTCCCCACCCCACCTAGTCCCTTTCCCCGCCTTCCCTTCCTTCCCACCTCTTGCCCCCCCCCCCCAACTTCACTGCTTCCTGTCCTCCCTTCCTGTATTCTTCTTTACTTTCCTCCCTTTTACCCATTCCCTTCCCTTGCACTCCCTCCCTTTCTCCTTCCCTTTCCCATCCCCTACGCTCTTTCCCTCTTGGCTGCCCTCCCTTCCCTTCTTCCGGTCTCCGCCCCTCCTCCTCCCTTTGACTCCCCTCCCCTCCCTGACTCCCCATCCTCCTTCCCTCCCTTCCCTCAGTGCCCGTATAGGGTGATGTCAGAGATTAGCTGTTGCATACTGGCCGTTCCTTTCACGAAAACCCGCCTTTCACGAATCCGCAATGCCTATACATCCAGAAAATTCCATCTCAGCGGATTCCTTCCCCGCGCTGATTGGCTCCCTCGCGCCTCCAGAAAGGTTCATCGCTTATCTCGCTTATGTGTTTCTTGCTTCACGTTCTCAGATCGGCTGTAGAGTTTTGTATCACGTCTTTGGAGATGTCTCGCTCTCTCTCTCTCACTCTCTCTCTCTCTCTTCTCTCGCTCTCTCTCTCTCTCTCTCTCTCTCTCTCTCCTCTTCTCTAAGAGTATAGGGAGACTAGTGGAATATATTATGTCGCCTTATTATCTGTGTCACTTGAATTACTAGTCATATGATTTTTAGCATGTCCTTAACCTTTCATACCCAATGTTTATATATGTGATGTTTGGTGTGTGTGTGTGTGTGTGTGTGTTGTGTGTGTGTGTGGTGTGTGGTGTGTGATGTGTGTGGGTGTGTGTGTGTGTGTGTGTGTGTGTGTTGTGTGGTGAGGGGATAATTGAGAAAGCACGATTTTATTTTCCGTATTACTGCAAAATTACTGTGTGATCAGTACAAACAGTAATCGACAAAAATTAGGTTGCTGGCACTAATACCATTAGCATGACTCACAAGGATGCGCACTCTCGATATAACTTTTACAAAAACAGTGTTCGTGGTCTCTTGGCTTTAATATAAACTACGGCGCAGCTGCGACCGCAGCCACGTCAGTGCCGACATGATAACCGAACTTACAGAAAAACATCTCCATCTCTTAGCATCTTTCAGCTTACTCAATTACGAAGCTGCTGGCGATAGTTTAACAGGCAGGCTCTTCCAGTATTGGCTGCCTTGCATACATACAACGGATGTGCTTAGAGCCTCCCAAAACTCATATTGACTTGTTGCCACGAAAAGAAAGTGAATTGGGGACGACAAGAGAATGATTGTGGGATATATAACGGAATGAAACAAAGAGAAGTAAGAGGAGAGATAGAGAAAGAAAGGAAGAGAGAGAGGGGAGACAGAGAGAGATAGGGGCCAGAGAAAGAGGAGAGAGAGAGAGAGAGAGAGAGAGAGAGAGGAAGTAGAAGGAGGAAGAGAAGAGGAGAGGGAGGAGAGAGAAAGGAGGGAGAGAGAAGGGGTGATGAGAAGGAGGGGGGGGTTTAAAGTAAAAGGAGGGCGAGAGAGAGAGGTGTGGGGCGAGAGAAGCGGAGAAAGAGGAAAGCTGAGACGTGAGAGATGAGAGGGGGTGTGTATAGGGAGAGGGAGAGAGAGGAAAGGGGCAGGGCGGCATGAGAGAAGGAAGGAAAGACGAGAAAGAGGTCGGGTTAACAGGATGAGATAGAGGAGAAAGAGGAGAGGTTTGAGGTTTCGACCAATCCCCATCATGAACAATAACTCCTACCTACTCCCCCTCCCCTATCCTCCTCCTAACCCTTGTTTCACTTAGTCTCCTATACACCTCCCTTTGCTTTAGTTCTCCACTTACCCTTCCTCCACCTCCCCCCCCCCTCTCTCCTCTCTCTCTCTCCTCTCTCTCTCTCTCTCTCTCTCTCTCTCTCTCTCTCCTTTACCCCTCTCTCCTTCCTCGTTACGTATAATCCGACATCTATACCCACTTACTATACTCGCTATGGTTTTGTTTTTCTAACTACTTTTCTCTTTCTCTCGTTTCACCTTCTTCCTCGTGCATTTCTTTCGTCCCATCCCTCTTACATTTTCCCCTTTCCTCTATTTTCCCTTCATTCTTTACTTTCTGGCCATGCTCATATCCTCGTTTTCTACTCTTCCCGTCATCGAGTATGCTATTTTATCTTTTCTGCTCGTTTTTTTTCTACTCTCTCATTGCTCTCATTTACTCCTTTCGTTCATTTTCATCTTTTCTCCTCTACTTCATGATTTATGCTCTTTTGTTTCTCTTCTCGCTATACTAAATCTGCTCGCTTTCTTCTTTTCTAATTCTCCGGTGATCTCCTGCTCATTTCTGGCATTTCCATTCTCGGCTCTTTTCCTTTCTCTCATTTTCGTCCTTTTCCTTAAAGCTTATGTCTGTCAACCCCTACCCCTATCCCTAACCTAACCTTAATACACAAACCCGAATCCTGACCCGAACCTGGGTTCACCCCAGCGGGCGGCGCTCAAACGCTGGAGATGATTTCCGCCCACACAGCCAACACAACTACACTGTGCTGCAAAACAATGTTTTTTACGTTGTTTGTTGATGAAATTGTGTACAAATAAAAAACACTGTAATTGTTGTCTCCCAGTAAGAGTCCCTCCGTGAGGCTTCGAATGCTTTCTCCTTATTCTGGAGATTTTTATCGCTTCCTTATTCATTGTAGTTCTTTTATATGGTAGACGGGGGCCAAATGAGGTTTACCCTTTTCCATTTTCTTTTATTTAATTCACTGAATGATTTTAAAAATATTTTTATACCTAATCGCTCCCCCTATTTAAATTTTCATTTACGTTATTAAAGGTTTATCCTGTTTAAAACTACTAAATCTTAAAGATATTTAATTATATTATTTTTTTGATTAATTCCTATCTGTTTTACAAACTTTGAATTGTGTTGTTTGTTTTTTATGTTTACGACCTACCACGTCACTTAATTATGTGTTCATAATATTGGAGCATAGGCCGCGGTGGCCGACATGGTTTAGAGCATTCGGGACTCAAGACTGTCACGACGGCATCTCAGTTCCGAGGGTTCGAGTCACGGCACGGCGCGTTGTTCCCTTGGGAAGGAACTTCACTCGATTGCCTCCTAGCCACTGGGTGGCCAAGCCAGCCCAAGTTCAAAGTTGCTGTCCAAGCCCGGATAAATAGATGAGAATGATTACCTAAAAAGGTACCCCCGGCACTACTCCGTGGAAAGGAAACTGGGGACACTAACACGTACTCACTCCAAGAGATCACATGAAAAAACTATAATAAGAATCATTGCTGTGACCACGGCCGCTCAAACCAGAGCTATACCTTTAAAAACCCCCCCCAAAAAAAATATATATATATATATAATATATATATATATATATATATCTATATAGATATATAATATATTATATATATATATATTTATACTATAATATATATTGAGGCCCACAGAGGGACAGTGTATTATTGACTTTTTTTTTTTCAGATTAAAATGTACAGTTTTTATTGATTTTCATTACCGTGTTTTTAACCATTCTGTCTTTAATGTGTTTTATTGTATGCTTTAATTATTTTTGTTCTGAATTCTGTTACTACTATTTTATTGGTTTGAAAACACCAAAAAAAAAAAAAAAAAAAAAAAACACACAAAAAAAAAATAGTTAAAGGTGTCTACTGTTCGTTCCACTGTATACAAGATTTGTCGAAAATAACTGTTGCCACGAGACGTGCACAAGCACGTCATCGTATGAAATGTGTGTGTGTGGTGTGTGTTGTATGTATGTGTAAGTGTGTAGTGTTTGTTTGTGTGTGTGTGTGTGTGTGTGCGTGTGGGGGGTGCAGTAGTGTAATATGTATGTAGGTATGTGTTATGTATATTCATGTATGTATGTGTGTGTCGTGATGTGTGTATGTATGTATGTGTGTGTGTGTGGTGTCTGTGTGTGTTTATGTTGTGTGTGTGGTGTGTGGTGTGTGGTGGGTGTGTGTGTGCGCTAGATGGGTGTGTTTGGATTACACACATACATCAAATACATACATACATATATTTATATATATATATATATATGATATCCTATATAATAATATATATATATACATATATTGATTTATTTATGACATATAGACATATATATGTATATCTGACAAGTTGCACACACACACACACACACACACTCACACACACACAAACACAAACACACACACAACAAATATATATATCTATATATATATATAGAGATATATATAGATAACATATATATAGTATACATATATATATGGGGCGCGTTGGCGAAGGTTAGAGCGTCGGACTCAAGACTGTCGACAGCAATTCTAAGATTCGAGGGTTCGAGTCACCGGCCGGCCGCGTTGTTTCCCTGGGAAGGAACTTCACCTCGATTGCCGCCTAGCCACTGGGTGTCCAAAGCAGCTCAAGTCAGTGCCGGGTAAATAGAGATGGTGACTCGATAAAAAAAAAAAAAAAAAAAAAAAAAAAACACCGGGCGGGAGCATGGCAAACCACCGCTCTAAATTGCTAAGAAAAATCATGGAAGCCCATGATCGTCAGGCCGCGGTGGACGACTTGGTTAGAGCGGCGAACGCAAGACTGTCACGACGGGCAATATCTGAATTCGAGGTTCGAGTCACCGGCCGGCGCGTTTGTTCCCATCGGGCAGGAAACTTCACACCTGTGTTTAGCCTACCTAGCCACTGGGTGGCCAAGCCAGCCACAAGTCAAGTGCTGGTCCCAAGCCCGGATAAATAGATGAGAAATGATTACCTAAAAGGTTACCACCGGCACTCTCCGTGAATGGAACTGGGGACCTACCACGTGTACTCACTCCAAGAGCATCACAACATGAAAATTACATGGGTATCATGCTGTGACTACGACGGCTCAGAAATGAAACCTACGTTAACATTAAAATGAATATATATATATATATATATATATATATATACTATATATATATAATAATATATATATATAGATAATATATAGATATATAGATATTATAATATATATATAGATATATATATACATAAACGTGTGTGTGTGTGTGTGTCTATACTCGTCTATATGTTATTATATATGTATATGTGTGTATATATATGTATACATTGTGTGTGTGTGTGTGTGTGTGTGGTGTGTGTGTGTGTGTGTGTTTGTGTGTGTGTATTGTGTGGGTCGTGTATATTATATAGATATATATATAAATATGATATATAGATATTATATAGATACGATTAGATATTTATATATTATATAGTAATTTTTTCAGAATCGATCGCAAAAACGATCGCGACGCACTTCACTGTCGAGGGATTCTCCTTATTCTTCTAATACTTATATATATCAAAATTGTGCTGCAGAATCATCCTCCCAGCTTAGCGGCATCTGTCATTCAGTTAGTACCTTATGATTCCAAGGTATATATTGTGCCGTGTTTGACGACATGTAGGTCCTGCCGTGAATACGTGGAGGCTTCCTGTTGTGCGTGGCGGAGCTCCACGACGGCAGTCCCGCAGTGAGGGATTGCAGGGGCACAGATCCAGTATTCAGCAGTAAAGAGAGGTCATTAGATTCAGTATGTTATTGGTTCTGTTGTTAGCTTACTCCCACAATTCCCTGATACGTTCCATGCCCTCCCTGATATCGGAGCCAAGAATATAGGGGTTGGAGGAGTTCCACGGCATAATTCCTACATATAGTGTACCAGAGGGTGAGAGGAATCCATCAATACCAAAAATTACCAGAGATATAATATATATATATATATATATATATATATATTATATATATATGATATATATATATATATGTATATATATATATAATATTATATCTATATATATATATATATATACATATATATATATATATACATATATAGTATATAATATATATAATATCATAGATTATATTATATATAAGTGTGTGTGTGTGTGTGTGTGTGTGTGTGTGGTGGTGTGTGTTGTGTGTCGTGTGTGTGTGTGTTTTCATACTGCCATGCAGTTATCATTTAATATTTCCAATTTATTAAACGAGTATCATACCGAGTGTGATGTAATTAAGTCTAGGCTGAAGTAGACATTTTCTTTGTAAGGATGAATACTTTTGTATGTTATTTGCTTTTTATAAATTGATTATGTAGTTATAGTTCATGTTCCAACTTTTTTATGGATAAAAATACATCTTGTTTATTTGAAATGTATTAGAAATATCCACAAAGGTGTACAAGTCAAGTTTAGTTTTGGCTTTTGAACGTGTACAGGTTGTCAGTGGATCAGGCGGTTCTGAGTCGGATGAGAGAAGTTGTATACATTTTGTGACGTTGCTTTTACCTAAAATGTACCTTTTTTGCACAGTATTACTCCAGGACAGATATTACGAATTCAGTGTTACTTTATAATATATGTCGATGCTCGATGACATAGAATACTGACAAATTAGTGAGACCACCGGAAGTTGCAATCGTTTTTGCAGAATATGTATCCCAAAAATGAAAGCAACTTATTCATTCCTTAATTTTATTTTCATACATTATTTAGAGACATACCCTTAAGCCTTACTCAGTGTAGCAACACGCATTGTGCCGGCCTCTAATTACCAGCGGTCTTTCCCTGATCTGTTAATTTTTATGCCATACTTTTATCAATCATTCAATTAGCTCAACCTGGTTAGTACATCTAGTTGCTATCTTGTATTTTCAATCTTTCCATAGACATTTTAGGATTTAAGTAATATCTCACTATACAGCGAGGACATGAACAGGAAAAACAGTCAAGCACTTTAATACCAATATTATCCAATGGGTGTTTACACTACTGGCTGTATGTCAGGGAGTTCCATATGCATAAAATGCGAGTCATATCTGGGAACCACTTACAAAGTTGGGGTAGAAGCCGTTTATCAATAATGTCACGATATCTAACTTGATTAGATATACCTTTCAAAATCTCTATCTTCCAATATCATGGCCGAGATTCACAAGACAATTTCATTCGTAGATTTTACTTGTGCTTCTGGAAGTCAAACTGGCCCTTTCTATGCAGGTTCTTCCAACAATTTCGTCGTCCATCGGTATTTTCATACACTCACCAGGGGTTTTTAGAAACCAACACCACAAATAACAATATCAATAAAAGATATGAGATGACTGAACATTAAAAAAAAACTTTATATATACATATATATAATAAATATATAAATATACAACACACACACACACACACTACACACACTCACACCACACACACACACCACACACACACACACCTATAATATATATCATACATACATATATAGATATATATATATATATATATATATATATAATATATATATATGTAGATATATATATATAATATATACTATATTATCACTATAGTATGTAGAGAGATACTATATCTATAGATATATACACTATATATATATGTGTGTGTGTGTGTGTGTGGGTGTGTGAGTGTGTGTGTGGGTGTATGTATGTATGTATACATATAGCCATATTATAGATATATATATATAAGAGATAGATACGATATAATATATATGATATGACATATATATATACTATATATATATATAGATATTATGATATATTATACATTTTATATATACACAGACATACATATATACATGTATATCTGGATGTATGTTTGTTTCACAGACATTCATTCCACTGCAGGACATAGGCCTCTCTCAATTCATTACGAGAGCTATATGCGTGCCACCCTTGCTGACTGGATGCCCTCCTAATCAACCGCGGTTTGTGGCACGGCTGTGATTCCCCTACGAAACTGTGTTTTGAATTCTTAAGACGATATTTTCTTTGCTTGGGATCGAGCCAGCAGTCAGAAAGCATTTTTACGACTGCCGCGGCCGAATGACAATCGGGATCACGAGGACAGAGGTCCAGTGTCTAACCACAGGACCACATCGCGGCAGTCATATAATATATATAGATAGATAGATAGATAGATAGATAGATAGATAGATCTGTCCTGGTAAGACAATAACGCACCTGGGTTCCTTGAACTAAGCATAACACCCTATAGCTCCCATGCCAGGGTTGGCGGTGAAGCTGTCGGCAGCAGGGCTAAGTGGATATCTGGTGAAAAACACTTCGTTCTACTGATACTGGTTTCACCATACGATATGTCTGCGATTACAGGTACTGTTTCAAAAGCGGCAGAGATAGTCCTCCTAGTTAGTTGGAGACTGCGCGTTGAGAACGAGCCTGGGGAGCCACTCTACTTTTCTTTTCTCCTGGCAAACCTCTACACAATGATTAAAATACAGAAATGAGAATTCATACCACATCGCCCTTCGCGTGGGGTTATCAAGGGAGCGCTGTTGCTCAGTAGGCAACCAGGCTGACATGTTAAATAATTCATACTGGAAAACAAAGAAGAACAAAGAAAACATGTCCAATAAGAAACACATAAAAATCGGAACATGGTGGAACGTAAGGAAAATAAAAGAGTTGGGTAAAATTACATACTGTCTGAACGAAATCGGATAGTACAACATTCAATTACTAGGAACAGTGAGACCAATTGGAAAAGTAATAATGGAAAATTTCAAAATTAAAGAAAAAAAGACAGTTCTTTTTTTCTGGAAAGAAGAAGGAAATTATAGATCACGGAGTTGCTATGATTATGTCACGAAAAACTGCTAATGCACTAATTGGGTACAGCCCAATAACTGATCGCCATTTTTGAAAAGTCAGAATACAAGCAAAAACCTCATAACATTAGTATATACAATGCTTAGGCACAACAACATTGCAAAGTGATGAAGAAATGAATTTTTTTTTATAACACTCGCCAAGAAACTTTAGACACATCCTAAACAGAGATGTAAAAGTAAGCATGGGAGACCACAACGCCAAGTAGAAAAAGTAATCTAAAAATGACACTGTGGAAAATTCGCCCTTGGAGGAATATAACTGTTAGAGGTGAAGAGTTTATTGAAATCTGTAGTACAAATAATCTAGTTATAGCCAACACATTGTTCCAAACATCCCCCCCAAGGACATATGTACACGTGGTTTTCACCAGAAAAAGAACACGCAACAAATGACTACATTGTGTTGAACCAGAAATGGAAAAGTTATAAAAAAGCCAAGACAAGACTGGTGCCCGACTGCATAGTGACACCCAACCTACTAACTATCGACTTTACACATAAGAACTCAAAAAGATGGGAAACGTCAACACCACCTCTAATGCTCGACTACAAAACTCTTGATAACAATTACAGAATTACAGTGTCAAACAATTGAATTATTCAATCATGTGAAGATGATAAACCACCAAATGAGTTGTGGGCAGAAGGAAAAAGAACTCCTGCTGAGCGCTGCTAAGAAACATCGCCAAAAGAAACAAGACAAATTCCCATGGATATCTGAAAAAAACACTAAGTGAAATGAAACAAGAAGTGCCTAAAATCAAAGGGTATTAATCACCAGTGAAATGATATAATTACAAAAACCAAAATACAAAAATTCAATGAACATTGCCAGAGAATTGGAACAATGTTCTATCAATAAGACAACTATTGATATATAAGTTAGGGATATATATATATATATATATATATTTATACTATATATATAGATATATGTATATATATACTATATATATATATATATATAATATATATGTATATATATATATATATATACTATATATATATAATATATATATATATATATTAATATCCTTCCTTTTTGCTAGTAAGGGGACACAAGTCGTACCTGAAACTATTCCTCATGTTACAGATCCCTGAGGTGATGGGTAGCGGGGGGGGGGGGCGAGGAATTCTGCATGAGACTATTTGGGAGCAAGTTCCAGTATTTATCTACTTAATGTTCATTAAAGTTAATCGTTAAACAAACAAAAACACAGAAAATACGAAATTGATATAAAAACCAGGAAAAAATTAAATACAAAACGGGCCTTATAGTTATTATAACGCTTGGCGTGAACATATAAAAGCAATTTCCCAAAATGATGCTAAGCTAAAGGCTTGGATGAACTGCCTGAAAAAAGGAGTCCTAGATGATCCTAGGGTAGAAGACCTTTAAATAATATATTTCTTAAAAATCTCTAAAACACGGCAACATAGAAAGCACTGAAGGGCATCTCCGAAGGAAAGTAAAACAAACAAAAAAAAAGCAATGGCTACAGAGTTAAGCAAATCACAGAAGCACAAGTATAAAAGCAAGTCCTGAGGGAAAACAGTGAATAAAAAAAAATAAATAAAAAGTACAACACTAAAATAAAACGCAAGGCCATCGCCTAAATGTACTGTTTCTTATAAAGAAATAGAGATCACGATCGGCTCCGAGTAAAATAAAAATATCAGGCTCTCAAGACTTCACGTTTCTTTGTGCGGCTTGAGCTATGTCATCCTGTGTTCTAGGGTCAAAAAGAGGGGCAATAAAATAAATTAAGAGAAAAACATACAAATAAAAGAAAATAGAGATAATTAAGGGACAATAAATACGACATTTAAAAAGATGTATCCTTCCGCATGATAAGTCAGCAAGCAAACTAAGTAAACTTATGATAAAAAGGTAAATAAAAGAAATATCGTAACAGTGTGATTAGGATAATAAAATAACCAATAAGAACGGTAAAAAACACAACCAGACACAGTAAAAAACGAAAAGATATATAAAGGAACAAAGAGAATGACAATCAAGCAGACTAAAAACCAAAAGCACAAAAGAACCAAGACAACGTGTAAAAAAAAAGATTAAACCACACACGAACGAAGGACGCGATCTTTGAGCGACAAATCGCGGGAGCGACAGAGACGTAGGATGCTCGCGGGGTGAGCTGCGGAATTGAGAGGATTCCTTACATATATATATTATATATATATATAATATATAGTATATATCTTATATATATATAATATATATATATATATATATATATACATATAGATAGACAGTAGAGATATAGATATAGATAGATATATGTGTGTATGGTGTGTGCAGTCTAAGGTGTGTTGTGTGTGTGTGTGTGTATATATATATATATATATATATATAGATATATATATATAGATATATATATATATATATATATATTATATATAGTGTGTGTGTGTCTACTATACAGTATATATACATATAACATATTATAATATATATAATAATATATATATATATATACATTATTTTAAAATACGATAGTATATATATATATACACGTATGTATATATAAATAAATAATATACAGACAATAGATATTATTATATATATATTATATATATATATAATATAATATAATATATATATATAATATATATATATATATATATATTGTTACCCCGGCCGCCTCGTCTCTCTGCCCACCAACGCAAGGCAGGCTAGGCAGACGGCGTTGCTATCCACAGTGCGTGGAACACGAACAGCTCCAAGAGGCACCGAGACCACAGCGTCCAGAACACCAACAGGGGAACGCCAAGTGGGGAGGCAGGGCACTAAATTAAACACAGAATGACAGTCGTGATTTTGGCTGGTGCCGCTACATCGACTCAAGGGCTTTTTGACTCGGTGCATCGGAAATCGTATGGGAATCCTGAGGCTCAGGGATTCGACACAGATATGCCTGATAGCAGCTCTATACTGGTACTGAAGTGTTAAAGGTGTGGGGGTATGTCGAACTTCTCCCTTTATTCAGGGGTAGCAAGGCTGTGTCCTTGCACCCACACTTTTCAACACTTGTATGGACTGGATAAGGGGCAGAGCTACTAGCCAAAGTCAGGGGCGGAGCAACACTAGGCAATATTAAGGTCTCGGACCTTGACTTTGCCGACGATGTTGCCATCCTATCTGAGTCCTTGGAGTCACTTGTGGCGGCTCTTGATGCTTTTAGCAATGAGGCGAAGCCCCTAGGCTTAGAGGTCTCCTGGACCAAGACCAAGATTCAGGACTTTGGGGCCTGTTAGGGAACCCGTTCAGTCGATCCATGCTTGCGGCGAGGACGTTGAAGTCACAGAAATTTTTACATACCTTGGTAGCGTAGTCCATATCTCTGGGTTTGTCAGACCAGGAAGTCAGTAGACGGATTGGTCTGGCAACAGGAGCCATGAACTCGATCAACAAGAGCGTTTGGAGATGTCGGTACCTATGCAGAAGGACCAAGCTGCGTGTCTTCAAGGCCTTGATACTTCCAGTTTTGCTCTATGGAAGCGAAACCTGGACGCTATCCAGTGCCTTGGAGTCTCGCCTTGATGCCTTTTGTAACAAGTCCCTTCGCCGGATCATGGGGTACAGTTGGCAGGACCACGTGTCCAACCGGCGGTTACACCGTGAGACTGGCATGGGACCTGTTACTTGCATAATCCGGGATCGCCAACTCAGGCTATATGGCCACCTAGCTCGCCTCCCTAGGGGACGACCCTGTCCACCAGGTTGTCTCTCTGCGAGACAACCCTGGGTGGAGGAGACCTGTGGGACGTCCTAGGAGATCATGGCTTGGGGAGCTCGACGAGACCTGTCGTGAGGAACTAGAGATGGGCCGTGTGCCTGCCTGGAGACTCGCCTCGAGGGATCCTCGTGGCTGGAAGCGAAGGGTGGATGCGGCCATGCGCCCCCGTCGGCGTTAGCCCCCTTGATGATGATGATGATGATATATATATATGTGTGTGTGTGGTGTTGTGTGTTGTGTGTTGTGTGTGTGTTGTGTGTGTGTGTTTTCAAACAGCCAGGCAGTTATCATGTAATATATCAATTATATAAAACGAGTATCATACCGAGTGTGATGTAATTAAGTCTAGCCTGAAGTAGCCATTTTCTTTGGTAAGGATGAATACTTTTTTTTATGTTATTTGCTTTTTATAAATTGCTTATGTAGTTTATAGTTCATGCTTCCATACTTTTTTATGGATAAAATACATCTTGTTTATTTGAAATGTATTAGAAATATCCACAAAGGTGTCAAGTCAAGTTAGTTTTGGCTTGAACGTGTACAGGTTGTCAGTGGATCATGGCGGCTTGAGTCGGAAGTTGTATACATTTTTGTAAAGTTTTACCTAAAATTTACCTTTTTTGCACAGTTATTACTCCAGGACAATAGTTAAGAATCTCAGTGTTATCTTTATATTATATATGTCGATGCTCGATTGACATAGAATACTGACATAATTAGTGAGACCACCGGCAGTTGCAATCGTTTTTGGCAGAATATGTATCCCAAAATGAAAGCAACTTATCATTCCTTAATTTTATTTTCATACATTATTAGAGACATGACCCTTAGCCTTACTCAGTGTAGCAACACGCATTGGCACGCCTCTAATGTACCAGCGGTCCTTTTCCCTGACTTGTTATTTTTTATGCCATACTTTTATCAATCATTCAGTTAGTTCAACTTTGTTAGTACATTCTAGTTGGCTTATCTTGTATTTCATATCTTTCCATAGACATTTTGTAGGATTTAAGTAATATCTCACTATATGTTTCCAGGCCACTCAAGCACTTTAATACCATCATTATCCAAATGGGTTTTATCAATATTGGCTGTATGTCAGGGAGTTCCATCATGCATAAAAATGCAGTCATTATCTGGGAACCACTTACAAAGTTGGGGTAGAAGACGTTTATCAATAATGTCACGATATCTAACTTGATTAGATTACCTTTCAACATCTCTAATCTTCCAATATCATGGCCGAGATCACAGACCACATTCATTTCGTAGGAATTTTACTTGTCCTCTCTGGAAGTCAAACTGGCCCTTTTCTAGGCAGGTTCTTCCAACAATTTTCGTCTGTCCATCGGTAATTCTTTCATACACTCACCAGAGAAACAAACCCGCAAATAAAAATATCAATAAAAGATATGAGATGACTGGAACATTAAAAAAAACTCTTATATATACATATATATGAATATATAAATATACATACACACACACACACACACACACACACACACACATACACACACACACACACACACACACACACACACACACACACACACACACACACATATATATATATACATACATACATATATATATATATTATATATATATATATATATTAATATATATATATATATATTATATATATATATATATATATATATATATATATATGTGTGTTTGTGTGTGTGTGTGTGTGTGTGTGTGGTGTGTGTGTGTGTGTGTGTGTGTATGTGTATATATATATATATATATATATATAATATATATATATATACATATATATATATACATTTTATATATACACATACATACATATATACATGTATATCTGTATGTATTTTTTTCAACAGCCATTCATTCCACTGCAGGACATAGGCCTCTCTCAATTCATTACTGAGAGCTTATATGGCAGTGCCACCCTTGCCTGACTGGATGCCCTTCCTAATCAACCGCGGTTTGTGCCATGGCTGAGACTTCCCCTACGACACCTGTGTTTGACTTCTTAAGACGATATTTTCTTTTCTCGGGCTCGAGCCAGCAGTCAGAACGCAGGCATTTTTACGACTGCCGCGGCGGGGAATTGAACTCGGGATCACGAGGATCAGAGTCCAGTGCTCTAACCACAGGACCATCGCGGCAGTCATATATAGATAGATAGATAGATAGATAGATAGATAGATATATCTGTCCTGGGTAAGACAATAAACTGCACCCTGGGGTTCCCTTGAACAAGAATAACACCCTATTAGCTCCCCATGCCAGGGTTGCGGTGAAGCTGTCGGCAGCAGGGCAGTGGATATCTAGTGAAAACACCTTCGGTTCTACTGATTACTGGTTTCACCATACGATATGTCTGGCGTATTACAGTGTAACTGTTTCAGAGCGGCAGAGATAGTTCCTCCTAGTTAGTTGGAGACTGCGAGTTGAGAACGAGCCTGGGGGATTCCACTCGACTTTTCTTTTCTCCTGACAAACCTCTACACCAATGATTAAATACAGAAATGATAATTCATACCACATCGTCCGTCACGTGAGTTATCAAGGGGCGCGTTGTTCGGTGGGCAACCAGGCTGACAATGTTAAATATTCATCTGGAAAACAAAGAAGATAAAGAAAACATGTCCAATTAAGAAACACATTAAAAATCGGAACATGGAACGTAAGGAAAATGAAAGAGTTGGGTAAATTACATACTGTCTGTAACGAAATGGATAGATACAACATTCAATTACTAGGAATCAGTGAGACCAATTGGAAAAGTAATGGAAATTTCAAAATTAAAGAAAACAGGACAGTTCTTTTTTTCTGGAAAAGAAGAAGGAAATTATAGTCACGGAGTTGCTATGATTGTCACGAAAAAACTGCAAATGCACTAATTGGGTACAGCCCAATAAATGATCGCATTTTAAAAGTCAGAATACAAGCAAAACCTCATAACATTAGTATTATACAATGCTACGCACCAACCAACATTGCAAGTGATGAAGAAATGAATTTTTTTTATAACACTCGCCAAGAAACTTTAGACACAATCCCTAACAGAGATGTAAAAGTAATCATGGGAGACCACAATGCCAAAGTAGGCAAAAGTAATCTAAAAAATGACACCTGTGGAAAATTCGGCCTTGGAGATATAAATGAAAGAGGTGAAGATTTTATTGAATTCTGTAGTACAAATAATCTAGTTATAGCCAACACATTGTTCCAACACCACCCAAGACACTTGTACACGTGGTTTTCACCAGACAAAAGAACACGCAACCAAATTGACTACATTGTGTTGAACCAGAAATGGAAAAGTATAAAAAAATGCCAAGACAAGACCTGGTGCCGACTGCAACAGTGACCACCAACTACTAACTATCGACTTTCAAATAAGACTCAAAAAGATGGAACGTCCAACACCACCTCTAATGCTCGACTACAAAACTCTTGATAACAATTACAGAATTACAGTGTCAAACAAATTTGAATTATTCAATCAATGTGAAGGTGATGAAACACCAAATGAGTTGTGGGAAGAAGGAAAAGAACTCCTGCTGAGCGCTGCTTAAGAAACTATCGCCAAAAAGAAAAAGACAAATTCCCCCTGGATATCTGAAGAAACACTAAGTGAAATTGAAACAAGAAGATGCCTAAAATCAAAGGGTATTAATAACCCAGTTGAAGATATAATTTACAAAAACCAAAATACAAAAATTCAATGAACATTGCCAGAGAATTGAAAACTGTTCTATCAATAAGACAACTTATTGATATATAAGTTAGGGATACATATATATATATATATATATATATATATATATATATATATATATATATATAATATATATATGATATATATATATATAATATATGTATATATATATATATATATATATATATATATATCCCTTCCCTTTTTGCTAGTAAGGGACACAAGTCTGTACCTGAAATATTCCCTCATGTACAGATCCCCTTGAGGTGTGGTAGCGGGGGGGGGGGAGAATTCTGCATGAGGACTATTTGGGAGCAAGTTCCAGTATTTATCTACTTAATGTTCATTTAAAGTAATCGTTAAACAAACAAAAAATACATGAAAATACGAATATATAAAACCAGGAAAATAATAAAATACAAAAAGGGCCTTATAGTTATTATAACGCTGGCGTGAACATATAAAAGCAATTTCAAAATGAAATGCTAAGCTAAAGGCTTGTATTAACTGCTGAAAAAGGAGTCCTAGATGATCCTTAGGTAGAAGACCTTTAAATAATATATTTTTAAAATCTCTAAAACACGGCAACATAGAAGCACTGAAGGTGCATCTCGAAGGAAAGTAAAAAAAAAAAAAAAAAAATTGCAATGGCTAAGAGTAAGCAAAATCATAGAAGCACAAGTATAAAAGCCAAGTCCTGAGGGAACAGTGAATAAAAATAAATAAATAAAAGTACAACCACTGAAATAAAATCGCAAGGCATCGCTAAATGTACTTGTTTTCTTATAAGAAATAGAGATCACGATAGGCTCCAAGTAAAATAAAAATATCAGGCTCTCAAGACTTCACGTTTCTTTGTGCGGCTGGAGCTATGTCATCCGGTGTTCTCGGGTCAAAAAAGAGGGGCAATAACATAAATTAAGAGAAAACATACAAATAAAAGAAAATAGAGATAATTTAAGTGACCATAAATACGACATTTAAAAAGATGTCATCCTTCCCGCCATGATGACTCAGCAAGCAAACTAAGTAACTTATGATAAAACGGTAAATAAAAGAAATATCTTAAACAGTGATTAGGAATAATAAAATAACCAATAACAACTGGTAAAACAACAGACACAGTAAAAACGAAAGTATATATAAAGGAACAAAGAGAATGACAATCAAGCAGACTAAAACAAAAGCACAAAACGAACCAAAGACAACGTAAAAAAAAAAAAAAAGATAAAACCACACACGAACGAAGACGCGACTTTGAGCGACAGATACTGTAGAATGCTCGCGGGGTGAGCTGCGGAATGAGAGAATTCCTTACAATATATATATATATATATATATATATATATATATATATAGATATATATATATATATATATATATATATATATATATATATATATATTATATATACATATATATATCCCATTATATATATATATATATATATATATATATATATATATATATATTTTATATATTTTATATATAAAATATATATATATACACGTATGTATATATAAATAAATATATAAATGTACATATATATATATATATATATATATAAAATATATATATATATATTTTATATATATAAAATATATATATATATACGTATGTATGTATATATATAAATATATAAATAAACATATATGTACATATATATAGATATATATATATATTGTTACGCCGGCCACCTCGTCTCTCTGCCACCAACGCAAGGCAGGTTAGGCAGACGGCGTGCTATCCATAGGGTCATGAACACTGAACAGCTCCAAGAGGCACCGAGCACCACAGCGTCCCAGAACACCAAGTTATTTACCCGTACACTTTTCTATAGGCACAATACACGGGGAAACCAGCATGTCACATTGCACGATACAGCTTATAACAGGGCAACACAAAGTTTATCAGGTCACAAAGGCACACACGAGGTCTTCACAGGAGCAGCACCCAACTCCGTCTCTCTCTTGGCTTGTTCCTCTGCCCCTCCGCTCACAGCCAGCTGCGTCATGTTTACCCAGGTCCCTTCATGTTAACACATGCCCAGGTCATCCTTTTCATGTTAACACATGTTTCGCACAGAGACAAAGACCCACTGGCGTAGCACTATCCCCCCCATCAAGCAGACGACCCGTCTGCTCTGACATATCTAAACCTGAAACAAACTACAGAAAATTTTAATAAAATCAGTTCTCAGAAACACAAAAATCTTTCAACCAGCGCGGCTTTCTTCACTCTCGCTGGGGTCGCTCTGGAGGAGGTGTGGGCAGTGGTAGACTGGCAGTGGCACCCAGAGGGGTATCTCCTGCTCCAAGACCTGGGTCATGGTCACCACTGACGTCTGTTGCATCGTCCTCACCGTCCAAATGCTCGTCCTCATCTCGGTCAGCGTCTGCCACGTCCTCAACGCCGCTACTGGGGCTAACTTTATCTTCTTTTTCACCATGGCTTCCATGGTAACGCCACAGCCAGTCCACATGGAAGTCAGGCAACGGCCCCACACCAACCAACTCCTCGCTCCCCGACGACTCTTCTGGACGCTCCACTTCCTCACAAGTGCCCAGCTTTGCACCAGCTGGCACCTTCAGGTCCTTATTGGAGAAGTTAGCTACCAACACTGTAACTAACCCCTCCCCTGGTCCAACAAGGCACCGCCCAACCGCTACGCCATCAGCCAGCTGCAGGTTTTGAATGGGCTCCACGAGGCCCTCTACTCCACGAATCACTCTTAACAGTCGACATCGGGTTCAAGTCCTGGGGGCAAGGTGCAGTCGCTCAGCCGTAACTACCTCTGCACAGCCAACCTCTGGAAGCAAGGGCACATCTTCACTGTGCACCCTCACCAGCTTCCGTCCAAGGTCGACACACGCCTTACTCTGCGTCAGGTAGTCAAGGCCCAGCAAGCAGTGCTCGTCCAGATCGGCCACATACACCGGCAGCCGCTGCACCGTGCTGCCCACGCCAATATGAGCCTCCACTGGCCCCTTGAGCTGCACACAATGCCCCATGACTCCACACAGTCTCTGTGGTGTGTCTGGAAGTCGCATAGTGGCCAACATATCAGGCCGCACTAGGGTCTTCTCAGCCCCAGAGTCCACTGTCAGGTGGCATGGCTTCCCATCTACTGAGCCCTCCACCTGCATCGTGCTGGTTCGACGGCAGCTTACCCAAGTCGGGGCCCGGGAACCGAGGACGGCTGGGTTTCGGACCCCTTCTCCAGCCTGTCCGAGTTTTCTGCCTGTCCCACTTCCTTAGCCTTAGGACATGCACTTGGATGGTGACCATTCCTGCCACAGTCCTTGCAGCACTGCTGGAAGGCATCAGAATCTGTCCGGTTGAGAGGACGTGTTCTCCGCTCCCTCCAACACCGACTACGTCTGTGCCCTTCCTTACCGCAGCCCCAACACAAGCCTTGAAAAGTGCTCGGGCCCCACCTTCCTCAATGCTATCTTCTCCATTTTTAAGCCTTCCGGCCCCGGAGGTCACGGCGGGGCTGAGCAGCTGGCCCTAGGCCACTGGTTGCCTCCAGGAAGGCCTCGAACTCCAAGGCCCTCGCCAGCGCCACCTGCAGGTCCTCAGGGTGTGCCTGCTTGACATAGATTTTCAGCTGCTGGTCCTGCAAAGCGTCAACAAAGAAATCACTGGCCAGGACCACGATCATCTCTTCCACAGCCGCAGGATACGACCTCCTTACCAGCGCCTCCACATCCTGCGCCAGCAGGGACAGTGTCTCGCCACGCTCACGAGTCCGCTTCTTCAAGCGCGCCCGATATACCTCGGCCTGGTGGTGGTGCCCGAAACGGCTTCTCAAAGCCTCCGCCACACTGGTGTAAGAGGCCTGTTGGGATGCCGGCAGATGCCCCAACACTTCCACCGCGGGGCCCCTTAGCGCTGTTACCAGCTGCAGGGCCTTCTCTTCCTGGCTCCAGCCCTGGGCAAATGCCAGCATTTCAAATTGGGCGACATATGCCTCCCAGGCCACCTTCCCGTCGTACTCAGCTGGCTTACGCTTCACAGAATGTCTGGAGGCCGAGGGGCTGCGGGGTGGAGAATGCGTGCCGTGAACTAACACGCCCGGGGGGGAGGAAGGGGCTGAGGGAGGCAACGAGGCGGGTTGACCAGGTCCGAGTTTGCTGCCACCTATACCCAAGGGAGCGGTTCCGATGGGTCCCCAGCCTTCTGCAGCGACCATGGCTCCGACACGACGCTGCGAGGCCGGGGGTTTTTCCCGCCACGGACCCCAGGCAGACCCCCGTAAATCTGACACTCTGGCATCTGTTGCCAGAACCTCGTCTACCTTTTTTTGCTTGCAACGTTTAAAACCTCGTGACGCCGCCTTCCGCCTTCACTTCCTCCCTCAACCCTGAACCTCGCCCTTCAGAGTCTGCACCTCCTCCATCGTTTACTTCTTCACGCTGTTGCAGGCCTGTCGGTGTCTGCTGAGTTTTTCCCTCTTCACAGATGCAAGATTGCTCTGTAGCACCCCAACAAGTCGACAGAACTGTTCCTCTGCCTTCCTTGCCTGCATCTCGAAAGAGATGGTGCGCCTGCTCGTGTGCCCTCTGTGCCTGCTCTTCTGCCCTTTGTGCCATTTCCTCCCCCTACCAGCCAGCATGGCAGTGATCAGGTCCATCTGGCTCGGCTTCACCTCACTCGTGCCTGCCTCAGTCATAGCCTCCTCTCCCTCATGGCTGCCGCCATCTTTGGATGACATGATAAATCGGCACTCTCACTGATCAAATATCACACAATCCCACTCCTGACACCATTTGTTACGCCGGCCGCCTCGTCTCTCTGCCACCAACGCAAGGCAGGCTAGGCAGACGGCGTGCTATCCACAGGGTCGTGAACACTGAACAGCTCCAAGAGGCACCGAGCACCACAGCGTCCCAGAACACCACCAGGGGAAACGCCAAGTGGGGAGGCAGGGCACGAAATAAACACAAAATGACAGTCTTTCCTTTATTTACACAAGTTATTTACCCGTACAAATTTTCTATAGGCACAATACAGGGGGAAACCAGCATGTCACACTGCACGATACAGCTTATAACAGGCAACACAAAGTTTATCAGGTCACAAAGGCACACACGAGGTCTTCACAGGAGCAGCACCCAACTCCGTCTCTCTCTTGGCTTTTTCCTCTGCCCCTCCGCTCACAGCCAGCTGCGTCATGTTTACCCAGGTCCCTTCATGTTAACACATGCCCAGGTCATCCTTTTCAGTTAACAACATGTTCGCACAGAGACAAAGACCCCCCTGGCGTAGCAATATATATATATATTATATATATATATATATTTTATTATATAATATATATATATAATTTTATATAAAATCTATATTTTTATATATAATATATATATATATATATATATATATATATATATTATATATATATATATATATATATATATATATCACTCCCGCAATAGTCCAGTGGTTAGAGCACTGGACTCCGACCCTCATGGTCCCGAGTTCAGTTTCCCGTCGCGGCAGCAGTTGTAAAAATGCCCGCGCTGTATCTGCTCGTTCGAGCCCGATCTCACGGCAAGAAAACGACATAAACCATGAGAAGTCAAATCACAGGTGTCGTAGGGGACATTCCCGCTGAGGCACAGGTGTTAAGCGCGCCGAACCGCGGTTGATTAGGAAAGGCATCCAATCAGGCAGGGGTGAGACTGCCAAATATCCTCCCAAATAATTAATTGAGAGAGGCCGATTTCCTGCAGTGGTATAAATCGCTGCTGAAAAAAAAAAAAAAAAGAAAAAAAAAAAAAAAAAAAAAAAAAAAAAAAAAAAAAAAAAAAAATATTATATATATATATATAAAATATATAAAAAATATATAAAATATATAATATTATAAAAATGTACGTAAAAAGTATATATAAAAAAAAAAAAAAATATTATATATAATATATATATATATATATATATATATATAAAAATTATAAATACAAATATGTGTTTTTTTGGTGTGTGTGTGTGTTGTGTTTGAATTAAATAAGTTCTATTATATATATATATATCTATTCGCCCGCCCCCGCCGCGCGGCGCGGTGGTGGTGTGTGTATAAAATATATGTCTTTATATAAAATAAAATTATATATATATATTATATATATATATATATTATTATTATTAAAATTATAATATATATAAATATATATATATTTTACAATATTTTTTGCATACACACACACACACACACCCGCGCGCGGCGGCGCGCGCCGAATAGTATATTATATATATATAAAACAATATTACATTAAAACACACACACACCCACACACAAACCACTTACATGTATGTATATATATATATTATATATATATATATATATATTATAATATATATATAATGTAATATATAATAAATTTTTATACGACATTATATTATATATATATATAAATTTAAAATTATTAATTTTATTATATATATAATATTTTTTTTTTTTTTTTTTTTTTTTTTTTTTTTTTTTTTTTCTTTTTTCTTTTTTTTTTTTTTTTTCAGCAGCGATTTTACCACTGCAGGAAATGGGCCTCTCTAAATTTAAATTATTTGGGAGGATTTTGGCAGTCCACCCCTGCCTGTTGGATGCCTTTCCTAATAAACCGCGGTTCGGCGCGCTTAAACCCCTGTGCCCCCGCGGGAAATTTCCCCCTACGACCCTGTGATTTGACTTCTCAGGGGTTATGTCTTTTTTCTTGCCGGAATCGGGCTCGAACGAGCAGATACAGCGGGGGCTTTTTTTCAACTGTGCCGCGAGGGGAAACTGAACTGGGGGACCATGAGGGTCGGGTCCAGTGCCAAACCCCTGGACTTTTGGGGAGTGATAATATAAAATATATATTTATATATTATATAAATATATATTAATAAAATTATTATATATAATATATATTATTTGTGTATGTATATATATATATACAGTCTAAATATAATTATATTATATATTATATAATTAATATATAATATATATAATATATATATACATAATATAATATATTATATATATATATATATATATAAATATTATTATATATAATAATATATAATATATTCTACGCCAGGGGTCTTGTCTCTGTGCGAAACATTGTTAAATGAAAAGGATGACCGGGCATGGTTAACATGAAGGGACCTGGGAAACATGACGCGCGGGCTGTGAGCGGGGGGGCAGAGGAAAAAGCCAGAAGAGACGGATTTTGGGTGTGCCCCGTAAAGCCTCGTGTGTGCCTTTGTGACCTGAAAAACTTTGTTTTCCCGTTATAAGCTGTATCGTGCAGTGTACATGCGGGTTTCCCCCGTATTGGGCCCTATAAAAAAGTGTAGGGTAAATAACTTGGGGTAAATAAAGGAAAAGACTGCCCTTTTGTGTTTATTTCGTGCCCTGCCCCCCCATTTGGCGTTTCCCCCGGGTGGTGTTCTGGGCGCTGTGGTGCTCGGTCCCTCTTGGAGCTTTTTCAGTGTTCACGCCCTGTGGATACAGCCGTCTCCCTACCTCCCTTGCTTGGGGCCCGGGGAGACAGGCGGCCGGCGTAAAAAATGGTGTCGGGAGGGGATTGTGTGATATTTATCAGTGAGAGTGCCGATTTATCATTCACCAAAGAGGCGGCACCCATGGGGGAGGGGAGGCTAGACAGGCAGGCACGAGTGGGTAAGCCAGCCAATGGACCTGATCACTGCCATGCTGGCTGGTATGAGGGAGGAAAGGGCAAAAAGGGCAGAAGAGCAGGCACAGAGGGCACACGAGCAGGCGCACCATCTCGTCGAGATGCAGGAAGGGAAAGGCAGGGGAAAAAGTTCTGTCGACTTTTTAGGTGCTACAGAGAAATTTTGCATCTGTGAAGAGGGAAAAACTCGCAGTACCCGAAAAGGGCCGCAACGCGTGAAGAGTGAACTGATGGGGAGGTGCAGCTCTGAAGGGCGAGGTTTTGGCTTGGGGGGGAAGTAAAGGGGGAAAAAGGGGGCGTCAAAAAAGGTATTAACGTTGCAAGCAAAAGGGGTAACGAGGTTCTGGCAACAGATGCCAGAGTGTCAAAATTTACTGGGGTCGCCGGGGGGCCGTGGCAGGAAACCCCCGGGGGCCTCGCAGCGCGTTCGGGCAGTGGTCGCTGCAAAAGGCTGGGGACCCACGGAACCGCCCCCTTTGGGGTAGGTGGCAGAAAATCGGATGGTAAACCCGCCTCGTTGCCTCCCTCACCCCTTCCTCCCCCCCGGGCGTGTATTTTTCACGCACGCATTCTCCCCCCGCACCCCCTCGGCCTCCAGACATTCTTAAGCGTAAGCCGCTGAGTACGACGGGAAGGTGGCCTGGGAGGCATTGCCCGCCCAATTTGAAATGCTGGCTTTTGCCCAGGGCTGGAGCCAGGAGAGAAGGCCCTGCAGCTGGTAACAGCGCAAAGGGGGCCCCGGGTGGAAGTGTTGGGGCATCTGCCGGCACCCCAAAACAGGCCTTTACCCCAGTGTGGCGGAGGTTTTTAGAAGCCGTTTCGGGCACCACCACCAGCCGAGGTATATCGGGCGGCTTGAAGAAGCGGACTCGTGAGCGTGGGGAGCACTGTCCCTGCTGGCGCAGGATTGGAGGCGCTGGTAAAGGGGGTGTATCCTGCGGCTTGGAGAGATGTCGTGGTCCTGGGCCCGTGATTTCTTTGTTGCGCTTTTCAGGACCACCGCTGAAAAATCATGTCAAGCAGGCACCCCTGAGGACCTGCAGGTGGGCGGCGAGGGCCTTGGATTCGAGGCCTTCCTGGGGGCAACCAGTGGGCCCGGGCCACTGCTCACCCCGCCGTGACCCCGGGGCCGGGAAAGGCTAAAGTGGAGAAAAAGCATTGGGAAAGGGGACCCGAGCACTTTTCAAGGCTTGTGTTGGGGTGCGGGAAGGAAGGGGACGACGTGTCGGTGTTGGGGGGGAGCGGAGAACACGTCCCCTAACCGGACAGATTCTGATGCCCTTTCCCGGGAGTGCTGCAAGGCTGTGGCAGGAATGGTCACCCCAAGGGGCATGTCCCAAGGCTAAGGAAGTGGGACAGGCAGAAAACTCGGGCGGCTGGAGAAGGGGGCCGAAACCCACCGTCCTCGGTTCCCCCGGGGCCCCCCCTTGGGGAAAACTGCCGTCGAACCACACGTGCAGGTGGAGGGGTCATAGAGGGAAGCCATGCCACCGACATGGACCCGGGGCTGAAAGACCCCAGTGCGGCCCCCGAATGTTGGCCCCTATGCGACTTCCAGACACACCACGAGACTGTGTGGAGTCTGGGGCTTGTGTGCAGCTCAAGGGGGGCCAGTGGGGGCTCATTTGGCGTGGGCAGCACGGTGCAGGGCTGCCGGGGTATGTGGCCGATTGGACGAGCATGTTGCGGGCCTTGACTACCTGACGCAGAGTAAGGCGTGTGTCGACCTTTGGACGGAAGTGGGGAGGGGGAAAAGTGAAGATGTGCCCTTGCTTTCCCGAGGTTGGGTGTGCAGAGGTAGTTACGGCTGAGCGACTGCACCTTGCCCCCAGGACTTGAACCCGAGTCGACTGTTAAAGGATTTGTGGAGTAGAGGGCCTCGTGGAGCCCCTTCAAAACCGCAGCTGGGTGATGGCGTACGGGTTGGGGGGTGCCTTGTTGGGCCCGGGGAGGGTTAGTTCAGTGTTGGTACTAACTTCTCCAAAAAGGGCCCGAAGGGGCCAGGGTGAAAAACTGGGCACTTGTGAGGAAGGGAGCTCCGAAAATCGTCGGGGAGCGAGGAGTTGGTTGGTGTGGGGGCCCTTCCGACTTCCAGTGGGCTGGGTGGGCGTTCCCTGGAAGCCATGGTGAAAAGAAGATAAAAATTTTGCCCCAGTAGCGGCGTTGAGGACTGGCAGACGCTGACCGAGATGAGGGCGAGCATTTGGACGGGGAGGACGATGCAACAGACGCAGTGTGACCATGACCCGGTCTTGGAGCAGAGATACCCCTCTGGGGGCCACTGCCATCTACCCCTGCCCCCACCTCCCCCAGAGCGACCCCAGCGAAGTGAAGAAACCCGCGCTGGGTTTAAAAATTTTTGGTTTTTTGAGAACTGATTTTATTAAAATTTTTTTAGTTTGTTTCAGGTTTTGATTGTCAGAGAGACGGGTCGTCTGTTGATGGGGGGGATGTGCTACGCCATGGCTTTGTCTCTGTGCGAAACATGGGTTTTAAAATGAAAAGGATGACCTGGGGATGTGTTAAAGAAGGGACCTGGGGAAACAGACCAGCTGGGTGTGAGCGGGGGGGCAGAGGAACAAGCCAAGAAAAGACGGGGTTGGGTGCTGCTCCCCCTGAAGACCTCGGTGTGCCTTTGTGACCTGATAAACTTTTTGTTGCCCTTTTTTAAGTGTATTGCAATGTACTGCTGGTTTTCCCCCTGTATTGTGCCCATAAAAAGTGTCGGGTAAATAACTTGGTGTTCGGGACGCTGTGGTGCTCGGTGCCTCTTGGGGCTGTTCAGTGTTCTGACCCATGGATGCACGCCGTCTGCCTAAAATGCCCCGCGTTGGTGGGAGAAGACGAGGTGGCCGGGTAACAATATATATATATTTTCTATATATATGTACATATATTACATTTAATATTTTTTTAATATACATACGTGTATATATATATTATAATATTTATATATATATATATATATATATTATATAAAATTTTATATATAATATATTATATATATATATATATAACCCCACACAAAAAAAATATTTTATATATTATTATATATATATATATATTTTATTATTATATAATATTAAAAATATATATATTATTATAAATATGTACATTTATGTATTTATTTATATATACTAGTGATATACATATTTAATATAATATATATATTAATTAATATATATATATATTATATATAGTAATTTGTATATATAATGTATATTATATATAAATATATTATAATATATATATATTATAATATATATTTTTATATATTTATATATATATATTATTTTATTACACACCCCACAAAACACACACATTAGACTGCAGACACACACACCACAAAAAATTATTTTAATTTTTTCTTTTTTTTTTTTTTTTTTTTTTTTTAT
>NC_051424.1:12500-22780 GCF_015228065.2 Penaeus monodon | reverse complement strand
CGATCCCCGTGATCCCTTTTTTTCTTTTGAAATTCCAAAAAGGGGCTGCCCCGGATGCTCTCTCTCGTGCTCCTTTGCGACACCCGCGTACCCATGACCTAGCAAAACAAAATGAACACCCTTCTTTGAAATCCAGCGCGGCGACCCGGGTACTTACCGCCGTCTCTGCAGTCTCGGGCCACGAAGCCCGAAAATACGCACTCCTTAGGGTTCTCTCCGTCCCGCAGTATCCCCACCCCCCTCTGACCCCTACTGAGACAGAGATCGATATTTGTTTGTTTTTCTTTGGTGCCAGGAGAGGAACGCTCAGTTATTCACACCAATGTTTCTCATTTGTATATATATACATATATACATATACATTCATGTGTATATATATCGTTGTGTGTGTTTTGTGTGTGTGCGTGTGTGTGTGTGTGTGTATGTGTGTGTGTGGTGTGGGGTGTGTTTGTGTGTGTGGGGTGTGTGTGTGTGTTTTGTGTGTGTTTTGTGGTGTGAGAGAGTGTGGTGTGTGTGCGTGTGAGTGTGGTGTTATATATTATATATATATATTATATATATATATATATATATTATATATAATATATATATATATAATATATATATATACATATATAATATATTATGTGTACATATACTATATATCTCCACCCACATACACAACACACACAAACAAATACACGGCCCACACACATATATATATACATGAAGGGTGTGTATATATATATATATATACAAATGTGAAACGATTGGTCTGAATAACTGAATCGATAGATAGATATGTATATAGAGATAGATAGATAGATAGATAGATAGATAGATAGATAGATATGTGTATGTATATACATATATATATATATATATATATATATATATATATATTATATATATATATAAAACATATAATATATATTTTATATATATATATATATATATATAAAATATATATATATATATATATATATATAATATATATAATGTATGGGGTATGTATATATATGTATATATTATATATATATATTATATTATATATATATTTTAATATATATATATATATTATATATATATATATATATTGTGTGGGGTGTGGTGTGTGTGTGTGTGTGTGTGTGGTTGTGTGTGGTAAATATCTATGTGTGGTGTGTGTGTTGTGTGTGTGCATATAAAAAGGCACAACATCACACACGTATATAGTATGTATAAATTCCATCGACGCGTCTGGTGTACCATTTCCCTTCGCAAAATTATCTCGACGCGGGAAAAGTTTTAAATTGCCAGACGTGATGCTAACGCCTTCTCCATCGCAAATTATGCAGATTCCTCTAAAAAATTTCTTTCTATTTTCGTTAGGACTCTGTATAGTGTTATATCCCGTTCCTTCCGAGTGCCTGGTTCCCACACATCAGACGAAACTGGGGTTTCAAAAAAGAAAGCCTCAGATGAATAAAAAGAAAAAAAATGAATCCCTAAGCCTATTAAGGTTTTGTATATTCTCCATGATTAATATGAAAAATAAATGTGGTGCATTTTGAAAATATTCATATTGTCAGGTATGTTTTTAGCAAAAACCAGTGCCCCCTGAAAGGTTATAAAAATACAGAATTTTCTCTCGTAAAAAGGATGCAGCTTTTTCGTATCATATGAAAAATGACGTGATTTATGTTTTATTTCAAACTAGAATTATACTTATTGGTAAAACAGACTAAATGGACATTTCTCCTGTTTCAGAATTAAACAAAGTAATAATGGAAAGAGAAGAGAAAAAAATAACTTTAAAAACGTAATCCACCTTCCATTTTGTTATTATATATTATATATATATATTATATATATATATATATATATATATATAATATATATATATATATATATATATAATTGTACATATATATATATATATATTATATATATTTTATATATATATATATAATATATATATATATATATATATATATATATATATATATATAATATATATATAATCTATTCATGTAGGCTACGACCCAAGGCCTTCCTGCAAGGAAAGTGTTCTTTTACTCTGTGTCAGAATTCAGGTCACTTGGAGAAACACTTTAGACAACGTATGAATTACACAGATAGCCACGTTAATTTGCTTTATTAGATATAGAACTAACTTCACGTTTAACCCCCTTTAAAAAACTGATTTGCTTAAGGTATAATAGGCCCTTAAAGATCAACTATTGCAATATAGCTTTATGAATAAATGCGTTTGGGGACCAAGGACAAATACTACGATGAAGTTGGGAGTCGCCTTCCGCAGCACTTTGTCTTGTCGAGTATACTTGTCTATCAATAGATCTGCTTTTTTCCCATTTGTTTACGATTCTGGGGTATGTCGATTAACATATCTATCAAGTCGATATTTGTCTTGGCCATCTGAAAATGAAAATAATCTATATCTAATAGTTCCACGCACGTATTTCAAACTTAGCCACTTTTTAAATAAGGATCTTTAATCCTCTATTTAGATAAAAGATAATAAGCAAAACAGAAGAAGAAAAAAATCATGAAACAGGGCTTCCTGCAACGAGAGCCTCTCTGTGAAATCTAAGCGCATCGTCCTCCATGCAGACTTTTCGTCACTGATTCTGTCATTCAACTGAATCTCGGGATCGTCAACTCGGAGTAATATTTCATCCTGTCACTTCATCTGAACGTGTTTCTTGTGCTTGCTCCGTTTTGGGGGCAAAGGCTTTGGGGGTTTGAGATAGAATTTAGGTAATCGTTCAGATTTTTTTTTTCCTTTTTTCCCGTGTTTGCATAAAATTATTATTGATTTTTTTATTACTTTCACAATAACAATTACATATTGTGTGTTGTGTGTGTGTGTGTGTTGTATATATATATAATATATATATTTTAAAATTTATATTATATATAAAAAAATATTAATTATATATATTTTTATATAAAATATATATAAAATGTGGTTGTGTGTGTGTGTGTGTGTTGTGTGTGTGTGTGGGTGTGTGTGTAGTATATATATATATATAAAATTATTTATATATATATATAATATATAAATATATATATATATATATATAATATATTATATATATGTATATATAATATATAATATAATATATATATTATATATATAATATATTGGTGTTGTGTGTGTGGTGTGTGGGGTTTTGTGTGTGTGTGTGTTGGTATAATATATATATATATATATATAATATATATATATATTTTTATATATATATATATATATAATATATATAATTAAAAAAACATATATATACATATGCTGTGTGTAAAACACACAAAAACACGCACACACACACACCACCACACACACACACACACACAAAAAACACACACACACACACCACCACACACACACACACATAAAATATATACATATATAATTTTTTATATTATTATAATATATTATATAATATAAATAATATATATTATATTTTTATAGACATAAAATTACTTTACTATATTATTTTATTAATATCATATCTATATTACATATGTGTGTGTGTGTGGGGTTTTATCATTTTATTATCATTCTTTTCTTTATCATCATTCTTATTACCATATTATTATTTTATCAATTGTTTCCATTTTTTTATTGCTTTTTTTTTTTTGTCCTCACAATTTCAGTCGTTGCATTAACCCTTGTTTTATTGTTGTTATTTCATGTTTAATTAGTATCATTAACACACACACCACACGCACACACATACCACACCCACACACAAAACCCCACACAAAAACCCACACACACACACACACACACACACACCACCAAACACCCACCACAAAACAACACAACCACACCACCAACCACACTATATTATATTATATAATATATATATATATAAAATATATATATATATATATATATATATTTATATATATATATATATATTATATATATCTAATTATCATATGTGTATATGTATATAATATATATTGTGGTGTGTGTGTGGTGTGTGTGTGTGTGTGTGGTGTGTGGTGTGTGTGTGAAATATATATATATATATATATATATATATATATATATTATATAATATATATATATATAGTATAAAATTATATTTTAATTATTATTATAATATTATATATTATATATATATATATATATATATTTTAAATTTTTATAAAATTTTATATATAATATATATTATAGATTATATATATATATATATAATATATTATAAAATTTTAAATATATTATATATGTGTGGTGTGTGTGTGGTGGTGTGGTATTATATATATATATATTATATATATAATAAAATTTAAAATATATATAATATATTAATATTTTATATTTCATGTTTTCATGTCACTCCCGGGGCCATCTGCCCGGGGGCCTTTGCATTGCGTGCAGTCTTATCCAAACTTTCTATCTTCAGTTTTTCAATACATTCGTCAGCCCATGTCAGTCCATTTCTTTATATCATCTGTCCTCACCGGGGGTCTGCCTCGATCTGTTTCCCTTCCCAAACCCTGCTGTGATGGAAATGCTGGGGTACCCTGTTTTTGGACACAGCCAAAACCACTGCATTTTTTCCTTTTTCCCCTCTAAAGTAGTTTTTTTGCCTTTCAATACGTCTCTCTATTTTCTTTCATCACAAATTCGTTGCTTCCCGACCTTTCCCTTTGAATGTTAGCTTTTTTTCTGTAGCATCTCTTTAAAAAAGCTATTATTATTCGCCTCTCTATACTTGACGAGTAGGTCGTTTTTTCGCCCCGTATAATAATACGACACAGCCCTGACCTCAACGGGTTTTTATTTTGGTTTCGGAAAATTTTCTTTACCATAGTTTATTCAGCTTTTTCCAGTTTTGCCGTTTCCCTCGCTATCCGTCTTTTAAAATTTCCCTTTCATAAGCCCCCTTCATAATTAAACCGATCCAAAGGGGTGTAAAAGGATCCAGAGTCCCATATTTTCCTGTTAATCTCAGTAGGGCTTCCAAACCCCTTTGTGATTTGCCTTTTTTCTGGCTTCCCTTTTCTCGTTCTTTTTCCATTCCGTTCCTCTTTTTAGTCACATCAAAAGTTTGTCAGATGTCTACGTGAAAACAAATATGTGTGTGTATTAATATATTATATTATATAATTATATATATATATATATTTAAAATATATATATATATATATATATATAATATATATATATATAATTATACAAATACAAAAATACAATAAATTATATATTTTTTTATAACATATAATAATAAAATATATATATATATAATATATATATATATATATATATAATTTTTATATATATATTTATAATTATACCCCATATAATATATATATAATATATAATTTTAAAAATGTATATTATGTACATATAATAATATTATAAATATAAATATAATATATATATAATATTATAATAATATATTCTAATTTATTAAAAAATTTTTATAATTTTTTTTTTGTGTTGTTTGTGTGTGTTGTTATATATATATATATAATATATTAATATATAATATATATATAAAAAAATTTTTAAAATAATATTAAAATATTATATATTTTACATCATCATACATACATATAATCTATGTATGTTGGGTTTAGACATATATTATAATATATATATATTATATTTTAAAATATTAATTTTTAAAAATATATATATATAATAATATAATAACAATATATAGACATACATATAAGAATATATATATATAATTAAATTTTATATATATATATATATATATATATTATATATTATTAATAATAATATATAGAATAATATATAGACATTATTATTATTAATTTTAAAAAGAGAAGAGGAGGAGGGGAAGAAAGAAAAGAGGAGAGAGAGAGAGAGAGAGAGAGGTGTGAGAGAGAGCAGGAAGAGAGAGAGAGAGAGAGAGAAAACTTTAGACACATATATATTATATAATATATTAAATATATATATATATAATATAATTTTAATACATTTTAAAAACCTTTCATGTTTAAAAAAGTATAAAAGGATGAATGAGAATGAAAATCTTCACAATAAAAATTTCTGCGAAGATATAAACGAAACCGGTCAAAAACATCCTTGTATTGTGAAGGGTTTCATTCGCATTCATATCTTTTAAAACTCCCCCCAAAACCCACCACCACACACACACACAAAACACACACACCACACCCCCCAAAACCCCCACACACACACACACACACACACAACACACAATTATTATATTATTATAAAAAATTATTATATATATAATATATTTAAAATATATATATATAATATATATACATTCTATATGTGTTGTGGTGTTATCCTTTTAAATCGTTTTTTTTCTTATCATCATTCTTATTACCAATGTTTCATTGGTATCTATATTGTTTCCATTATTTTTTTTGCTTTTTTTTATTTGTCCTCCAATTTTAGTCCAGTTCTTATCATCCCGTTTTTATTATTGTAAAAGTTCAATTATCTTATTTTCATTTTCTTATTTCATTATAATTTGGGAGTTATTTCTGTTCTTTTTACATCATTTTTTTATTATATTGGGAATATCTTAAAGACATTATCATTTGTACATCATTAGCATTGGCAATAGCATAGCATTTGATTTGCATTAGCACATCATCATCAATATTATCATCACCATCATCATCATATATTAACATCATCATCATCACCATCATCATCATCATCACCTCACCCCCAACCTCATCATATCACCCTCACCACCACCACCATATATCATCACCCACCCCCTCACCACCACTACATACATCATCATATCCCATCAAAACACCACCACCGCCACCATCTCCCCCTCATCACCATCATCATATCACACCTTATCACCACCCCCACCACCTCATCACCCCCACCATCATCGCCACCACCACCACCATCCACCACTAACCCTCACCCTCACCATCTCATCACCAACCATCACCAAACCACCACCCCCACATACCATCATCCAACATCAAAAAGAAAAAAAATTCAACTGACGTTAGCAAAAAGCGAAACCTATTTTTTTCAATAAGTTCTGGTTGTTTTTCCCCAAAGCAAAACCCACCCAAAATGCCTGTCTGCAAGAGGATTCAAACCCCCAAAAAAAGAGTTTTAAATTCCCTCTTTCCTTTAGCGATGGTCAGCGGTAAATGCTATTATCCCATTATCATGATTACTTGGCTATCCTTTCTGCCTGACCTTTTGCCCGCAGTATGTTGGGGGGTTTTCCTCTCGCTTTTTTTTTTTTGTTTTGTTGTTGTTTTTGTTTTTTTCTTTCTACCGCGCTTGTTACTTTCCATTTCTAAATTATTATTATAATAAATATATAATATTTTATATATATATTTTTTTTTTAATATATTTTCTACATATATATATATATAATAATATATATATATATATATATATAAATATATATATTATTTATTATATATATATGTTTTTTTTTTTTTTTTGTCTGTTGTTTTTTGAATAAAGAGATAATAAATTTTCTTTTTATTGAATTTTTTCTAATGATATTTGATGTTAATTTTTTATTCTTTTATCTTTTTTTTCTTAATTTTGTATTTACTTTATCCATCCCAAAAAAAATTATAAAAAAATAAAATAATTAAAATAATAAATTCAAATTTATTAATATAATAATATTAATATTTAAATTTTTTTTTGTTTTTTGTTTTGTTTTTGTTTTGTGTGGTGTTTGTGTGGTGTGTGTGTGTTGTGTGTGTGTGTGTTGTGTGTGTGTGTGGGGTGTGTGTGTGTGTGTTTTTGTGGGGTGTGTGTGTGTGCGTGTTGTGTTTGTTGTGGGGTGAGGAAAATTTTTTTTTTTTTTTTTTATTGTGTTTTTTGGGGGGGGTGTATTTGACCGGCTGTTTTTTTTTGTTTCTTTTTGTTTTTTTTTTCTTTTGTCTGTTTGGTTTGTCTGCTCTGGGGTTTGGGGGTGGTTTGTTGTGGTAATTGTGTGGTTTTTTTGTCTCATTTAATTTTTGTGTGTGTGTGTGTGTGTGTGTGTGTGTGTGTGTGTGTTTTTGTGTTGTGCGTGTGTGTTTTGTGTGTGTGTGTGTGTGTGTGAGTGTGTGTGTGTGTGTGTGGGTGTGAGTGTGTGGGGTGTGTTTTTGGGCGTGTGGTGTGTGTGTTGTGTGTGTGTGCACGCATTACTTGGAATGCTATCCGACATTACTATCAAACTCAATAATAAAAAACAATTTAAAAAAAAAAATAAAGAAAAAAAAAAACAATAACAAAAATTAGACCAGAACACCACAAATAAAAGTCGAACAGCCGAAAGCGTCAGCAAGTGTCAGCCAGCTTCCCTTTTTTCGTCACGAAACTACGTCGTGATGAGCCCTTGAGACCTTTATGTCCGCCAAGACGCAATACTTCCGGAGCTTTTAAAGACGCCCGGAGATAAGAGATAAGGACGTTTTCTCCCTTTACGAAAGTTTTTCAGAAACACACGAGGTCCAGTTTACTGATCCTGAAAGAGTGACTCCGAAGGGGTAATCCCACGTTATATGATAAGGATGAGAGATAAAGATAAGGATAAAGAGATAAATGATAAATGTGGAGAGATAAAGAGTAATATGAAAGAATATGATAAAGATAAAAAGATAAAAAGTAACATGAATAAATATGATTAAGATAAAGAGATGAAGAGTAAGATGAGTAATATTTCGACATATTATAAGAGAAAGATCAAGTAAAGCAAATCAGAGACGCTAATTAAGGCAGTTTTGATAGACTAATTATGTTCTGGGACGATTGTTACACTATATTTACGTGTGTCTGCAAATTATTTCATTTATTTCTTCCTCTCCGATTTGGAAAGTAGTAAATGAATAATAGATAAAAACGTAATCAGAATTGTAAAATATAAAAAAAAAAACTAACCACGAGAAAGCAAGGGAAGCTGATTTTATTAATTCTCCTTTCTTTTCTCTCCCCTCTCTCTCTCTCTCTCCTCTCTCTCTCTCTCTCTCCCCCTCTCTTTCCTCTCTCTCTCTCTTTCTCTACCTCTCTCTCCCTCTCTCCCCCTCTCTCCTCTCTCTCTCTCTCTCTCTTCCCCTCTCTCCCCTCTCTCTCCTCTTCTCTCTCCTCCTCTCTCCTCTCCCCTCTCTCTTCCTCTCTCTCTCTCTCTTCTCCTCTCTCTCTCTCTCTCTCTCTCCCCTCCTCTCATTTTCCTCTCTCTCTCTCTCTCTCTTTTCCCCTCTCTCTTTTCTTCTTCTTCTTCTTCTCCCCCTCTCTCAAATCTTTTCATTCAACATATCCCTATTTTGAATTACGAATACCCTAAATGCAAAACAAAACACCTAAGACATTCTAACTTTGCATTTCTTTCCAATTCCTCGCTTCGTTTAAGGAAAAAGAAAAAAAAGGAAGAAGCTCTAAAGGGAAAAGGTAATAACGAGATGATAATAACTACACACGAGAGGATGACACAAACATATCTCTGTGATTACAACATGAAGGAAATGGTCAATAGTGATATGCATTTGCAATCGAGGAGTGATGTAAGCTTGTCACTATGTTCAGACGATGAAGTCCGTTCTTATGTCTGCTGATTTGTAAAATTATGTGTATTTAGATGTGTAAAACTGAAATCCGTTGGGGATTATCTATGAACATTGAAATTCATTGTGATCTATCTATAATAAACTGATATGCAATATTATTTTTTTTTGTTTGCATTAAACTGAATTCATCGGGGGTGATCTCCGTGAAACTGAATTTCTTGTGATTTATCTAAATAAATTGCATTATGATTAACCCTACTAGATTTGTAATTATTGTGATACATCCAACAAAACTGATATTCTTGATGATGATAATATCCCCTTTTTCCGAATATTTTTTTTTCATAATCTAGGGTAAATGTTACCACATAGCCAAACCCAAAAGGAAAAATAAATTTAACAATTACTGTAGAATGCAAAAAAAAATCCTTTCCATTGCATTAAACTTCTCAGCCTCCAAGACAGCGCTTATTACACATTCAAAAGAATTCTGCCACATTTTTGCACGCTAATAGGCTCCCCCTCCTTCTTTTCCAACAGAGGAATATATTCGGGAAAATTTTTCCTCGACGATTTAACTTTGCGATGGAAACCCCTCCAAAAAACTTGCTAAGTTAATTGAGGAGGCTGGTTAATTAAGTTCTGCACTCATAACGGGGAGGGACGACAATCAAGGACATCATAACTTATTTCAAAATCATTCTCTCTTGACGAGGTCGACTGACAAGGACGGGGAGACGAGACCAGCGGCGCTCGGATTCGCGGATTTTCCCCCGTGCGGAAGCCTAATC
>NC_051424.1:7500-10000 GCF_015228065.2 Penaeus monodon | reverse complement strand
AGAAAGGAGAAGATGAGGAGGAGGAGGAGGCGAAAGAATAAGAAAGGAGAAGAAGATGATGAGGAGGAGGAGGAGGCGCAGGAGAGGAGAGGCAGCAGTGACAGACTCGGCTGTAATACCAATATCGAGACACCGTGATCTGATCCCCAGTAATCAAGGCCCAAGCCATTAATTAGATCTTCAGGGCGTTCGCTACCTGCGCCGAGATGAGCGGACGGAGGAGGAGAGAGAAGAGGAGAGAGAGAGGCAAAGAAAGGGGGGAGAGGAGAGAGAGGAGGAGAGAGAGAGGCAAGGAAGGGGAGGAGGAGAGGAAGGAGGAGAGAGAGAGGCAAAGAAAGGGGGGAGAGGAGAGAGAGGAGGAGAGAGAGGCAAGGAAAGGGGGAGGAGGAGAGAAAGGAGGAGAGAGAGTGAGGCAGGGAAAGGGGGGAAAAGGAGAGAGAGGAGGGGAGAGAGGCAAGGAAAAGGGGGAGGAGGAGGGGAAAAGAGGGAGAAGAGGCAAAGAAAGGGGGGGGAAAGGAGAGAAAGGGGGGAGAGAGAGAGGCAAGGAAAGGGGGGGGAGGAGAGAAAGGGGAAAGAGAGAGGAAGGAAAGGGGAGGAGGAGAGAAAAGGAGGAGAGGGGAGAAGGAGGAGAGAGAGTGAGGCAAAGAAAAGGGGGGGAAAGGAGAGAAGGAGGAGAGGAGAGGCAAGGAAAGGGGAGGAGGAAGGAAGGAGGAGAGAGAGTGAGGCAAAAAAAGGGGGAAGGGGAAGGGGATGAGGAGAGGAGGAGTGTGAGGCAAAGGGGAGGAAGAAGAGGGAGGAAGAGGGAGGGAAGGAAAGCTGAAGAGGAAATTGATGAGGAGAATGAGGGCAAAGAGAAGAGAGATGAGAGGAAGTAAGAACAGGGCAGAGTGGGGTGGTAGGAGGGAGAAAAAAAGAGGGAAAGAGAAAAGAAAGAGAAAGGGGATGGAGAGAGGAGAGAGACGAAAACGAAAAGAGGAAGATGGGGAGAGGAGAGAAAGGGAGGCAAGGGGAGAAAAATGAGGAGAAGAGAGCGAGGAGATGAGGAGAGGAAAAGGAAAAAGGAAAAGGAGATGAAGAAGGAGAGAAAGGGAGCCCAAGAGAGGGAAATGGAGGGGAGAAAGGAAGCAAATAGAATAGTATGATTAGAGGAGAGAAGGGAGGCAAAGGAGAGGGGACGATAAAGAGTGAATGAGGATGGCAAGAAGGAAGAGAGGGGAGACAAAGGGAAAGGGGAGGGAGAGAGGAGGCAAGAGGGAAGGGAGAGTCAAGGGAGAGAGATTGGGAGAGAGAGACGGGAAACAGGAGGGAGAGAGGTAGGCAGGGACGGAGCGAGGACGAGCAAAAATGGGGAAGCCGGGAAAGGGAGATTAAGAGAGAAGAAAGAGGAGGAAAAGGAAGATAGGGGAAAGGGCAGAGAGGGGGAGAGAGGAGAGAGAGAGAGAAGACCACACAGAGAGAGAAGAGAGAGGGAGAAGCAGAGAGAGAAGAGGAGACGAGACAGACAACAGCAAGAGAGAGAGAGAGAGGAGGGGGAGGAGAGAGAGAGAGAGAGAGAGAGGCAAAAAAAAGGAGACAAAGAAAGTGCGAGGCAAGGAAGGGAAGAGAAGGACAGTGATGAACGGGAAGCAGAAATAAGAAGCAACAGGACAGAAAGGAAGTGACGAGTTATAAAAAGAAAAAAAAACGAAAAAAAAGGTAAATAATACGAAAAGAAACAAAGCAACAAGACCACTTATAATAGCAACAGACATGATAAAAGAGTCTCAAAGGATATGAAAGACAAGACAGTGAAGAAGTGTAACGATCTATCAAAACCAATATGAAGAGCTGATGTCAAGCTTCGTCATCTAATAAGTAGGAAGACTGGGTCTTTCTTTAAACCAAAATCTGATCACAAAACGTTTTTTGTTTTTACCTCTCCCTCTTTATTTCCGTTACATTATGTCTCTGTCTCTAATTCTCTCTCTCTCTCGCTTCATATATATATATATATTATATATATATATATATATATATATATAATAAAATATATATATATAATTATATTATATATATTACTACATAATATATTATATATTTATATTTAATATATATATTAAATATATTTATGTTGGTGTGTGTGTGTGTGTTGTGTGTGTGTTGGTGAGTGTGTCGGGTGTGCGTGTAGTGTGTGTGTGTGTGTGGTGTGTTTGTGGTGGTGTTGTGTGTTGTTGATGTGTGTGCGTGTTGTGTGTGTGTATGTGTGTGTGTGTAGGTGTGTGTGGTGTGGTGTGTGTGTGTGTGTGTGGTGTGTGTGTGTGTTGTGTGTGGTGTGTGTTGTTGTGTGTGTGTGTGTGTGTGGTGTGCGAATATATAACGCCCTTTTCATGTAGAGATCATTTTTAGAAGACGAAGGTTAATTTCTTATATGCAATAAAAAAAATAAGCTTCTGTTCAATAAAAGCTGACAAAAGACTTTTTATTCACTCTGATTATCAGTTCACATTCACCTTGTAAAAGT
>NC_051424.1:0-2500 GCF_015228065.2 Penaeus monodon | reverse complement strand
CTCTCTTCCTACGAGGCCAAAGTATAGTGCCACGTCGCTGCTCTCTCCTCCAGGCAGTTGGGCGCAGAGGCTTCCCGCACGCGAGAGGAGTTTGTTTGTGTGTTGCTCATATATGTATCTCGATATGTATTTCTTTGCATGTATGTATTTCTAAGTATGTGTGTGTGTGGGTATATATATATATATATATATATATATATATATATATATATATATATATATATATATTAAAATATTTGTGTGTGTGTGTGTGTTGTGGTGTGTGTGTTGTGTGTGTGGGGGTGTGGTGTGTGTGTGGTGTGTGGGTGTTTTGTTGTGTGTACGTTATTATTGTAAATGAATAAATTGATAACTAATAATAATGATAATAATAACAACAATAATATTAAGAGTAAGAATAAGAAAAAGAATAATGATGATGATGATGATAATGATAATATAATAAAATAATAATAAATAATAATAATAATAATTAATATAAAATGATACTATAATAATATAATAAAAATAATAATAAAACAATAATAATAATAATAAAAAATAATAAAAAATAATATAATAATAATAAAATAATATAATAATAAAAAATAATAATAAATAAAACAATAATAAAAAATAACATAAAATATAATAATAAAAAATAATATATAATAATAAATAACAACAATGACAACAATAAAGCCGAATAAAGATAATCATTCTAGCAACAGCAACACCTTAATCAAAGATCTAACACATGAGATGAAATAAAAGAAAATAAAACATTTTAAGATACTTTCACCTTTGAACCTCGACGCCTGGGATAACTTGGCATACAAAGAGCAACACACACTCCTTAGCAAAGGGAAAGGGGAGGCCACAAAGCCACGCAAAACACACCGAAGACGCACGCAAAACCACGCAAAGCACACACCGCCCTGCATTTTTCCCTTACGGTCCGCTGTACTCCCAAATTCATATTTTATCAAAGAGCATTTCCAACCTTACGGTGGACCCAAGGCGTTTGAGCAAAAAATGTGAGTTTTTTTTTCTTTTTTTTTTTTTTTTTTTTTTCCCCCCTTTTTAATAAATAATGAAGACGGTGCAAGATGAAGGCACCCTGGGAAATTAAGCTATAGGGGTAGACCTTCCCGTTTTTAAAGTTTTATAGCAAGCAAACAGAGGGATGAAGGCGCGTTCGTGGTCTTGTGTATTCTTATTCTATGCTTTAATATGGTTTGGAAATATCAAATTTATATGTGGTATATATGTAACTATTATTTAACTGAAAATTACTGAACTTATATAGACAACACGCACACACCCAAACACACACACACAAAAAACCCACACCCCACTACACACACACCAAAATTAAATAATAAATAAATATAATATAAATTATATACATATATAATAATATATGAATATTATATATATATAATATAATTATATATATATTATGTATATTAATATATGTATTGCATGTGGCGTGGTGTTGTGTGTGTGTGGGGTGTGGGGTGTGTGTGTTTTGTGTGTGTGTGTGTGTGTGTGTTTTGTGTGTGTGTGTGTGTGATGAATGCATATATAAATATTGTAAATAATAATGGGAGATAGATAGATAGATAGAAGATAGATAGAATAAATAGAAAGATAAATTTATTAGAGAGGATGTGTGTGGGGGGGGGGTGAGGGGAGAGAGGGAGGAGAGAGATGGAAGGGAGGAGGGAGAGAGGGGATGGGGAGAGAGAAAAGAGAGAGAGAGAGAGAGAGAGAAAGAGAGAGAGAGTTTAAAGAGAGAAAAAGAGGGAGAGCGGAGAGAGAGGAGAGAGAGAGAGGAGAAGAGAGAAGAGGAGGAGGGAGAGAGAGAGAGAGGAGAGAGAGAGGAGAGAGATAGAGAAAAGAGGAGAGAGGAGAGAGGGGCGGTCTGACTTATTTATCTCTTTATTTCAAATACATGGCATGATAGCAGGTGACCTCCTCCTATTTATTTAGTTAGTTAGTAATGCATCAAGTGAGATACTAATGATTTTCTCTTTAAGGTTTAAATCAGAAAGTCGGGCCCATTCTTTTAGGATGACAGAACAAAAGCAACATGATATTTATCCCCTCATCCCAAAAACACAAAAACCCCCCTAAAAAATATTATCTTCAGCCATGATTTTATAGGTTGAATGAATAATAAAACGGAGTCGAAGCATTACATCCGTGAGTAAAAAATAGCCTGGAATTAAAAGTCGTTGGCGAGAGAAAAGGAGAGGGGGTAGAAAAAAAGTGCATCACATGATCAGGTTTGCAATAGCCTTCCTGCTTCTTAGAACTTAGGTTTAGTGTATAAATAGATGGAGAGAACTGGGAGGAGAATGAAACTCAGAGGAGGAGAAAGGGGTAAGAAAACGCTTAGAAAAAAAATGGGACTTTCATTTTTTTTGTTTTGCTATTTGGAAGGGGCTGGGGTGCTAATGATGTAGACCCTGGAGGAGAAAACCTTTTTTTTTTGGGTGCCGGTGCGCTATTTATT
>NC_051423.1:34623356-34628356 GCF_015228065.2 Penaeus monodon | reverse complement strand
TGAGTAATATATTTAAAGTGAGAATACACAGGCAGAGGCCCGAGATATATTGTGTGTTAGCAGGATGCTCTGAGGGGTTACGAAGGAGGGGGAGGGGGAATGGGAGCAGGAGGTAGGGATAGGGAGCAGGTGGGAGAGGAGAGAGGTGGAGGGAGAGGGAGAAGAGAAGAAGAGGGAGTAGGACGGAGGGGAGGGTAGGAGGGATGAGGTAGAACGAGAGCGGGAGGAGGGAGGATGAAGGATAAAGGAGGGAGGATGAAAGAGGAGAGAGGTAGGAGGACGTAGGAGGAGGGACGAGGTAAGAGAAAGTAGGAGAGAATAAGGTAGGAAGTCAGAGGAGAGAGGAGAAGATAGGAGGCAGGGAATAAGTGGGAGGAGGTAGGAGTCAAGAGGAGGGAGGAGGGAGGACGAGGAATTGAGAAAGGGAAGGTGGAAGGAAGGAGATAGTGCGAGTTATGGTGAGGAGACAGTAAAATGGACAGAGGAAGGAGAGGTGGAGGGAGGAGAAGCGGGGAGACGAAGGAGAAAGAGGGATGGGAGGAGCCACGCAGGAAAGAGAGAAGGCAAGAGGAAAGAAGAGAATCATAAAAGAAGAAGGATAACGGATGAATAAGGAAAAGGTGAAATGGAGAGGAAGAAGGGAAGTTCGAAAACTAGGAAGAGGTAAGAAGGAAGAAGTGAAAGGAGAGGGGGGAGGATGGGAGAAGGGGAGTTGGAAGTAGGAGGAGTTGCGGGGAGGAGGAAGGAGGAAGAAGGAGGAGGAAGGATAGGAAGAGGAAAGAGGGGAAGAAAAAAGGTCTGTTGAGAAAATGTTTGAAAGGACAAGGAAATGTGTGAATGAAAGGAATGTGCGGAGAGAGAGAAGAGTGCGTGGTTGGTGAAGAGACATACGGAGGGAAGCGGCTTTGTGTTTTTGCGTGCGTGGGGAGGGGGGAGAGGGGGAGAGGTGGAGGAAGAGTGGGGGAGGGGGAGGAGGGGGAGCGGTGGAGGAAGAGTGATGGAGGGCGGAGAAAAAGGGAGTGGTGGAGGAAGAATGAGGGAGGGGGGAGGGAGGGGCAGCGGTGGAGGAAGAGTGATGTGTGTGTGTGTGTGTGTGTGTGGATGTGAGTGTGTGTGTGTGTATGTGTGTGTGTGTGTGTGTGTGCGTATGTGTGTGTGTGTGTGTGTGTGTGTGTGTGTGTGTGTGTGTGTGTGTGTGTGTGTGTGTGTGTGTGTGTGTGTGTGTGTGTGTGTGTGTGTGATGTATGGCGTATATCTTCGAACGACGAATCAAGAGAGAGAGAGAGAGACAGACAGAAAGAGAGATCTAGAGAAAGAGAGAGCGGGAGGACAGACAGACAGACAGACACACAGACAGACAGACAAACATATTACAGAAAGAGGAGCAAGCGATGGCGAAACTATTATTTAAAATCTCTCTCCACTCCCTTCCCCAATAACCACCACATATTGGGCATCGCGGCGACAAGTCACCCTCGCTCGCCCGTTTCACCTCGAAAACGAAACGAGATAAAGAAACCCCGCTTCGACACGGGAAACGAAGCCCATCTGAATCCGCATCTCGCACTGAAATGTAAATATTACACATGTCAGTCATAGCAAATAGGTATGATAATTTTCCGGCTCTCCGACAAACCGCACAAATTATCATGTGCCAATAGCAGGGGTTGTGTGTAATATTCGCGGATGGTTCGGTGTCACACGCACTCGGGAGCACAGATTACTCGCGTGGAATGCTGGGAGAACCGGAGAGTGATTTAAGGTTTATTGACTGGAAATCTGCTTGTGGACGTGGAGTAATTGCATATCTGTTTACGTATGTATGCGCGTGCGTGCGTGCGTGTGTGTGTGTGTGTGTGTGTGTGTGTGTGTGTGTGTGTGTGTGTGTGTGTGTGTGTGTGTGTGTGTGTGTGTGTGTGTGTGTGTGTGTTATCTGCGCATAGAAGAATATGTTATGTGTGTATTTTTAGCAGCATGTAAGCGAGTATGTGTGTATATCAACATCATCTGCTTCTTTCTGTCCTTCAAGCAGCAGTATTTTCCAGTGTGTTCGCAGGCCTTAAAAATCTTTCTGAATAGTACTTCATGCGCCAGAGACCATTCCCCTTTGACTTTTTTTATTCACCCTTTTTATGCCTCTCTCTCTCTCTCTCTCTCTCTCTCCTTCTCTCTCTCTCTCTCTCTCTCTCTCTCTCTCTCTCTCTCTCTCTCTCTCTCTCTCTACCACACTCTCTCTCTCTCTCTCTCTCTCTCTCTCTCTCTCTCTCATTCTCTCTCTCTCTCCTCTCTCTCTCTCTCTCTCCTCTCTCTCTCTCTCTCTCTCTCTCTCTCTCTCTCTCTCTCACTCACACACTCACTCTCTCTCTCTCTCTCTCTCTCTCTCTCTCTCTCTCTCTCTCTCTCTCTCTCTCTCTCTCTCTCTCTCTCTCTCTCTCTCTCTCTCTCTCTCTCTCACTTCATCTCTTGCCTTTTTGTGCGAAAAATAGCAAGGCCTTGTTCTTCGGTTGAGCCCTGTAGATGCCACCTGAACATGCCACGCCCCACCCCACGCCGATGTTCTTTATTTCTAGTGCTGGGATGTTGTATTTTCCAAAATACATTTCCTTTTTCGTTTTGCAGTTTTGTTTCCACAATCGACTTTAGTATGCCCGCGTTACACAGCTCTACATCCTTTTCCTTTTCTGCCCTTCCCCTGAAGCCTCCCCATCCCGCATCTAGTGGCCCCTGAGCGCTTCCCCCTTCTCCCCCAGCTGGTGCAGATCTCGGGCGGCAACACAGCTGGCACGACGCTGAGCGGCCTCACGCCTGGCGCAGACTACCTGTACACCATCCAGGCAAGGAACGAGCAGGGGGCGTCGGCGTACGTGTCTCCTCCGGCCCTCGTCACCATGCTGGGTGAGTCCAGGGTCAAAGGTCAGGCAAGTTGGGTACTGTCAAAGACGATGTTTCTTCTTTTTTCTCTTTTTTTTCTTGTTTGCTCTTATGATATATACCATTAAAATCATAAACTACACAACTCAAACACGGTCATTTAGCAAATAAGGAACGCAGTTAAAACAATGCTAGTAAGAAGGAGAAATCGAGCTGAAAATAACTGTAACAACAACCCGACATTTAGCGAGGGCAATGACATAGGAGGAACGATAGAGGCAATAAGATAAAGATCCGGGCACTAATCAATCTTCCTTCAATTAAACCATGAAGGCGTCGGGGCAAAGGTAGGCTCGCAGGCCGGAGGAGCAGGCCAATCCCGCGTCCCTCGCCTCATGCTCCTCATCCTCACCCTCACCGGCGCCGCCCTCCTCGTCCTCAACGTCGCCATCATCGTCTGCTTCGTGAGGAGGCGGTCCGTCAACAGGAGCGCCTCGGGTGAGTTGGGTTAGGGGGGGGTTTAAGGGAGGAGAGGGGCAAGGTGGGAGAGTGGTAGAAGGGAGGGGGAGGGTGTTAGTGGTGGAGAGAGAAATGAGGTACGGGAGGGTGTGGATAAAGGGGTGGAAGAGAGGTAATAGGGTGGACGGATGGAAGGGATAGATGAAGGTGGGGTTGAGGTTGATGCAAGGAGAAAACATGGAGCATGTTGTGGAGCTTCGGCCCCCCCCCCAACAAAAACGTCCATTTTTTCTCTTTTTTTATAGTTCAGTCCTCTTCCCTTTCTCTCACTGATTATCTTAATTAATTCAGCTACCTGGAGGCTTTCCTCTGTTATCTTCTTCACTCGTCCTCTCCTTTCCTCTTCCCCTTAACCTCTCTCCCTTCGCTCTTTCAAAGTTAGCCACTTGTTAGTTATTTCATCAAGGTATTTTCCTTCTTCTGTTTTAGTGTCTCTTATTTCATACTGTTGTCGCCTTGTTCTTCGCTCTCCTTTGTTATGACTTCGAGACTAAAAGCAGTAGCACATATGCAAGCAAGGTCGTTAGTTCCACCCTCATCCTATTCCTACCCCCCTCCTGTTCTTCCTCTTCCTTTTTCTCCTGCTCTTCCTCCTCCTCCTGCTCTTCCTCCCCCTCCTGCTCTTTCTCCTCATCCTGCTCTTCCTCCTCCTCCTCCTCTTCTTCCTCCTCCTCCTCTTCTTCCTCCTCCTCCTGATCTTCCTCCTCCTCCTCCTCCCCCTCTCCATCCTCCTCCTCCTCCTCCTCCTGTTCTTCCTCCTCCTGTTCTTCTTCCTCCTCTACTGCCTCCTCCTCTACTTCCTCCTCCTCTACTGCCTCCTCCTCTACTTCCTCCTCGTCCTCCTCCTCCTTCTCCTCCTGTACTGCCTCCTCATCCTCTACTGCCTCCTCCTCCTCCTCCTCCTCTACTTCCTAATATTGTTCCCCCCTTCCCCCTTTCATCTTCATCATCATCTTCAGCTTCCTCTGTTGCTTCATCTTCCCTCATCAGCCTAACATCCTCACTCCCTCTCCACCTCCCCTCCACCACCCTCAACCTCCCTACTTGGCTTAAGCTAGGAAATGCAATCACGGCTTCGGATTGGCAGGACAGTGCATAGACGCCCAAGACAAGGCTGCCAATATGTCCACGTTCTGTTGCACCCTGCAAGGTGTGTACTGATGGCGGGAGAGGGAGGGAGAGAGGAGAGGGGGGTAAGAAAGGGTAGGAGAGAGGGAGGGAGGAGAGGGGAAGGGAGAAGATAGATAGATAGATAGATAGATCGATCGATCGATCGATAGATAGATTGATTGATTGATTGATTGATTGATTGATTGATTGATTGATTGATTGATTGATTGATAGATAGATAGACAGACAGCCAGGAAGAGAGAGAGGGGGAGACAGACAGACAGACAGGCAGCGGCAGACAGTGAGAGAGGGGGAGATGCAGGTTGTCTGAATGCATCCATGGGTGTTACAATAGAGTTAAAGGGCTATTGGTGTGCAAGGGATTGCCCAGAGAAAGAGAAAGAGGTAATGAGTGGGCGGTTCTTGTTGACAAAGTAATGTGTGTACTTGGCTTAAGACCGTGTGTTTAATTGATTTAAAATGTATGTCGAAGTAGGTCT
>NC_051423.1:34613356-34618356 GCF_015228065.2 Penaeus monodon | reverse complement strand
TGTCCTGGGTAAGACAATAACTGCAACTGGGGTTGCCCCGAAAAGGATAGCATCCTATTAGCTCCCTATACCAGGGTTGCGGTGAAAACTGTCGGCAGCAGGCAGTGGATATCTGGTGAAAAAACTTCAGTTCTACGGATTATGGTCACAAATATATGTCTGGCGCTCTCGATTACAGTGGAAATGTTTAAAGCGGCAGAGATAGTTCCCCTAGTTAGTTGGAGGACTGCGAGTTGAGAAGGAGCCTGGGGGATTCCACTCAAACTTTTCTTTTTTCCTGACAAACCGTCTACACCAATGATAAATACAGAACTGATAATTCATACCACCATCGCCCGTCGCTGGGTTATCAAGGGGGCGCGTTATTCAGTGGGCAGCCAGGCTGACAATGTTAAATATGCATCTGGAAGACAAAGAAGATAAGAAAACATAGTCCAATTAAGAAACACATTAAAAATCGGAACGTGGAACGTAATGAAAATGAAGGAGATGGGTAAATTACATACTGTCTGTAACGAAATGGATAGAACAACATTCAACTACTCGGAATAAGTGAGGACAATTGGAAAAGTAAATGAAGTTTCAAAACTAAAGAAAAACAAGACAATTCTTTTTTCTGAAAAGGAAGAAGGAAATATGAGTCACGGAGTTGCTATGATTCTCACGAAAAACAAAAAAATGCAAATGCACTAATTGGGTACAGCCCATAATGATAGCATTTTAAAAGTCAGAAATACAAGCAACACCTCATAACATTAGTATTATACAATGCTACGCACCAACCAACATTGCAAGTGATGAAGAAGGGAAAAAAATTTATAACACTCTCCAAGATACTTAGGGACACAATCCCTAACAGAGATGTAAAATTATCATGGGAGACCTCAACGCCAAAGTAGGAAAAAATGATCTAAAAAATGAACACCTGGTAAAAATCGGCCTTGGAGATATAAATGATAGAGGTAAAGATTATGAATTTTGTAGTACAAATAATCTAGTATAGCAAATACATTGTCCAACAACCACCCAAGACACTAGTACACGTGGTTTTCACCAGACAAAAGAAACGCACTAAATTGAATACATTGTGCTGACTGAACCAAAAATGGAAAAGTTGCATTAAAAAAATGCCAAGACCAAGAACTGGTGCCGACTGCAACAGTGCACCACCAACTAACTAACTATCGACTCAAAAATAAGACTCAAAAACGATGAGCGTCCAACACCACCTCTAAAGCTCGACTACAAAACTCTTGGTGATAAAACAATTACAGAATTACAGTGTCAAACAAATTTGAAATACGCAATCAATGTGAGATGAAAAACACCAAATGAGTTGTGGGAAGAAGGGAAAATAAATCTTGCTGAGCGCTGCTTAAGAAACTATCGCAAAAAGGAAAAAAAAAAAAAAAAAAGACAAATTCCCCCTGATATCTGAAAAAAACACTAAGTGAAATTGAAACAAGAAGATGCCTAAAATCAAAAAGGGTATCATAATCCAGTTGAAAAGTAATTACAAAAACAAAATACAAAAAATCAAAAGATATGCGGCAAGATAAGGAAAATATTAAAAGGACATTGCCAGAGAATTGAAACTGTTTATCAATAAGACAACTAAAGAACTCTACCAAGGAGTACGAAACATCACACGAAACTTTAAACCTACAATGGGACACTACAAAACTGAAGAGGACTGTTTTACGTGATGGGAAAGAAGTCAAAGATAGATGGAATCAATATTTTTCCAACCTATGCAAAAGAAATAAGAACTAACAACAACATTAATTAGACTCAATGACAGCGAAAGATGAACCACAGCCCACTACTAGACGAACGTTATAAAGCCATAAAAGAATTAAAGAATAACAAGACCCGGGAATAGATGAAATAAACAGCAGAACGTAAGCAAGAATGCTGGCGAAAGTGTTGAATACTTCTACAAACTTGGTTACAAAAATATGGAAACCACAGAAGAGGGCCAGAAAGACTGGGTAAAATCAGTCTTTACTCCCATACCTAAAAAAGGTGATGCACTCCGATGACCCAACAATAAAGGACAATTGCTTTAATAAGTCACAGCAGCAAAAATTTTTGTGAAAATTATTGCTGAAAGAATGAAGTTGAAGTTAAGAGAAGAAATTTGCAGATGAAACAAGCAGGATTTCGCCCTGAAAAGGTACCAGAAAACCAGATTTAAATCTAAAATAATCATAGAGAAAAAACAGAGAACATCAAAAAGACATAGACCTGTGTTTCATCGATTACTTGGAAGGCTTTTGATACTGTTTGAATCACGATATCCTCTGGAATAAACATGAACGATATGAAGTTTCCTAAACAAATCATCCAACTAATAAAACGCCATATGATGACTAACAAACAAGCAACTGTAAGAAAACTTATGGGTTAACAGAATGGTTCGAAGTCAAACCAAGGAGTGCCGACAGGGTTGCATTCTGTCTCCGCACATCTTAACAATATCTGAAACAATTATGAGAGGTTGCTCTAGAGAATTTGAAGGCACTGTAGATGTTGGAGGATACAAAATATCAAAATCTGAGGTTACGCCGATGGATATAGTTTTGATTGCCAAAATTATCAATGAACAATACAACAACTACTAGATAAAGTAGAGAAGCAGCGAAAAAGGCTGGCTGGTTTATTAAGCCAAGAAAACTAGATGCAGAAGAAATTCAAAGATAAACTGGCAATGAAACATGATGGAAATGTTAAAATCCATGGAATGACTGTGGGACAATGTGAAAGATTCACGTATCTTGGAGGCTGTTTTAACTAATACATATGATTGATTCACGGAGATAAAAGAAGAATTGCCCATGCAAAAAATGCCACAATTGCTCTCAATAACATTCGGAAGGAGACCGAAGCATTACCTGATGGATAAAGCTGAGGTATTGACTCATTAGTTTTCCAATTGCATTCATATGGTTCTCGATGTTGGGTGATGAAGTATGATAGACAAGAAGAAGAATCAAATAGTTTTGAAAATGGTGGTGTTTACAGCACGAGTAATGCGTATAGCTGGACAGATAAGAAGACGAATGCTGAAAGTGCTGAGAAAAATAAATTGTAAAGACGGCTGTTGGAACATCTTGAAACAGGAGGAAATTAAAGTTTATTGGTCATGTGATGAGAAGTAAAAGTATTGAGAAAAAACTGTACGGGATGGTGATAGGAAACAGAGGAAGAGGCAAAACCGTCAGACAAAGACCTGAGCGACAACATCAAGATATTGCGAGTGTCGATGGTTACAAGTGGAAAGAAAAGCGTAAGATCGAGTTTAGTGCAGCGAAAGGATGTGAAGGTCCACGGCTGCTCAAACATGAGCATACCGTTATTGATGATGATGTATATATATGTGTATATATACATATATATATACATATATAATAGAAATAGTATACACATAGATACACATATATATACATATATACTACATATAATGCATATATAGATTTAAACATATTGATATATACATATATATGACATATATATACATATAGATATGTACATATAGATACATATAGATAATATATAGATATATATAGTATGTATAGATATATATATATATATATTAGATATATAGATAGATATATAGACATAGAGATACAGAGAATATACATATAATATACAGGGAGAGTATAGATATAGATATAGAGATATATAGATAGATAATTATTATTGATATATAGGCTATGAATATATTTATATGTATACATAGTTTATATACATATGATAACATATATATAAGACATATATAGACAGAGATATACAGAGAGATACATAGATTAGACATGATATATGGACAGAGATAGAGAGACAGAGAGATAAGATAGAGATATATATATTATATAATATATATATATATATATATATATATACATAATATATTATAATTATATAATATATAGATATATATATATAATATAATAGATATGTATATCTATATTATATATATAATATAATTATATATATATCTATTACATAATACATATTATATATATATATATTATATATATATATATATCTATATATATTATATATATATATATATATATATATATATGTATGTGTGTGTGTGTCTGTGTGTCGTGTATGTATGTATGTCTATACATGTATATATTATATATTACATATATAGATATACATATATGTATTACATATATATACTATGTACATATATATATACAACATATATATACATAATATATATATACATATATATATAACATGGAGATTAACATATATAAAACACATATATATATATATATAAATTATCTAGCTATAATATATATATATATGAATATATCTATATTATATATATATATCTATATATCTGTGTGTGGTGTTGTGTGGTGTGTACATATATATATATATATATATAGATATATATTTATATATATATATATTTTTATATTTTTATATATATACAATTACATATTAACACACACACACACACACACACACACACACACACACCCACACAAACACACACACACATATATATATATATATATATATATATATATATAATATATATATATAATAATATATATACATATATATATATTATACTATATCTAGTAATTAATATTATATATATGTATATTATAGATGTATAATAATGGGTATATATATATAGTATATATATATGTATTTATGGTATATATATGTATATTATGTACCTACGAATGTGTTATATATAGTATATATATGTATATATATAGATATATATATGTATATATATGTATATATAGTATATATATACAGATATATACATATTATATAACACATATATATTACATATATATATAACATATATATATAATATATATTACATATATATATACAATATTACATATTATAATATGTATATATGATATGTATATATATGTATATCTATGATATATATATATATATATATAGATATATATATATATTATTAGTATATTATTATATATATATGTATATAGATGTAT
>NC_051423.1:34595856-34608356 GCF_015228065.2 Penaeus monodon | reverse complement strand
ACCCTTTGAAGTACCGCGCCCATATCGGCAGGCGAAATCCCGTCAGGCGACACCTCTCCTTGCGCCGCACGAATGAGGGCTGTTGCCAAACTATTCAATCGTCGAGTAATCTTGTTCACCGTGCTTTGATACGAAAAAAAAACAGTTAAGGTTAAAGAGGTAAGATGAGAAACCTTGTTCACTGTACCTACAATCTGACCGACTATTTAAATTAGAAGCTAATTCCTGAACGTTTTGTGCTCAAGCGTGTTGACAGCATGAGCAGACGAGTCGAAACTGTGAACTATAGATGTTGTTTGAGATTTGCGAAGATCAGGCTTCGCCCGGGCCTTCATACATATGGCCCGGCTTGTGTCAGCTATTTATGGCTTTCTCATTTTGTTCTCTGACACTCTATGCTTACCGTGGTGACGGGATTTCCAGCAGGTGCTCCTGCCGCCATGGTGTAAGTATACGGCATAATCTCATTACCAGCCCGGTGGCTGTTGTGGGCGGTCTTTGTTTCAGGAATTGTGTGAGCTCACAATTCTGTAAGTAATGTACCAACGTGGCGTTCGGCTCACCACAATGCATGCAACACCTGCTTTCATGGTCAGTTGTCTCTATGATCTACGAAGCGCAATGGTAACCTAGTCCGATTCTGTGAAGAATGACTTCGGTACCTCTATTGATTGCTTCAGAGAGTGCCAGTGGCTCATAGCCTGTAGCGTCTGAGTATCATCTGGCCGAAGGGGAAGATCTCGTTTTCTCTCGGTGATGCTGCAGGAGGAAGGCACGAGCTGTGGCATTACACTCTGTCTTAGGATTTTTCGGTTTGGGTTTTTATGATCATGGGATTGGGGGCATACCCCTGCCAATATCGCTAGTCTGTCACAAGCTCATTCCCTCTGATGCCTATGGGGCCCTAGGGCCCCCATTTTTTATGATTATTTATTCTTCCCTGAGCAAGAACCCTCTGTGCTATTTGGGGACAGGGGTCAGAAGGTAGATATTTCCTGTAGACAGTCAAGGGCTGCCCTGAAGTCTGTATGTATGATCACATTATCCTTTCCCCTCAGGGACGCGTGGGTAGGCTCCCATGATCGCAACTGCCTCGTTGTCTGTTACCCTCATGCATTGTGTGGCATCCCTAGCTTTAAAGCCAGCGCCTGCAGTGTGGCTTAAGGGATCGATTGATCCATCCATGAAGTAATGCCTACTACCCAGAGGTGTGATGGCTGCAATAAACCCTCTCACTTCTGCCTTTAGACTAGCATGGTGTTTGTTCTTTTTCCTTGACAAGCTCAAAACAGAGAACTTGATCAAGGTTCGCACCCACAGGGGGACTTCAACAAGTCAGGATGGGAGTCCTGCCCTTAGCAAGTAGTTGTTCTTTGAGCTGATAGCGTATCTACACCCTGCCTGTGTGAGACAGCAGGAGTTTTTTTGAAAACGGGTTTGTGGTCTTGTTCTAGGCGTCTAAATATTTTTTGTCTTATGTTTGTATTCCTGGGAGCTTGGATGAAATTTGAAAAGAACTGAGCTACCATTAGATCAATTCGGGATTCCAGGGGGAGATGGTTTGCCTCCATGAGGAGGTTGAGGGCTTTCGTCCACTTTGGGGTACCCAGAATGATCCTGGCAGCTTCATTTTGAACTGCCACCCAGGGTATGATGGGGTACGAGATCCCATCAGAACCCGGGGCTGTGCAAAAACTGTTTTTGTAGGTTTGCCCTTAGTTCCCTCAGAGGAAATAACTTTCAATTATCGGGTTCGGCTGCCCTCTCTCTGATATGGGCAAGTCGGCCTGGTTGTAGCATTGTTGCTTTGGCCTACATTTCAGCTAGCAGACTGTTGCTGCTTGTTCTTGCAAAACTCCTCCACCAGCCCTGTCTGCTTCTAATTGAGGTCGTGGTGTGTACCCCACACCATTCCAGCCACTTTTCCTGCCTGACTCTTATGGCAGTTTCCCTTTGGGCATCCCTGACTACTTCCCTTAGGGGGGGGCTGGGCTGTCAGGGGTTCTTTGCTTTTGGAATCCTTCTCTTGAAGCCTCCCGGGGTATAAATGTTCACATATTCCTCTGTGGTTGACTTCCTTAATCTCATCCTTAAAGTACCAGGCCGTCTTTATAACTCTTGGACCATGGCCGAGTTATGGTATAGTCTGTGAGGCTGCTTGATTTATGGCACTGATAAGTCTGGCTTCAGGGCACTTCCACGTTTCGCTCTGTGAGGGTTCATTGCTTCTAGACAGGGGGCCAAGGGAAATTCTGAAAGGCTTGTCAGTTGGCCTTGTCTGTTTTCCATCTTGGATTTGGTTTGTGGAAATTGGAGCGGGGCCACATCCATAAGGGTAGTAACAGTGTCATAATGGTCACTTGTCTCATCGAAAACACCATCTAATTCTCTCCTCCAGAGCCGCAGTGGCCAGGATGAAGCCCCTAGGACCCCTACTTTGACATGCGTTGCCTCTTGGCTGTTGAGAAAGCGACTTAGGGAAAGTCTCAAGCATGTTGGCCTATGTGATCCCGTAGCACAGACCTGGCTGATGTCAAAATCTCATACAGCCTGGCCTGCTGTACACATTATACAGCAGGCCAGGCTGTACACAGCCAGGTAAATCTCACGGCAAGAGATTCAACATCCTCTCCACAGTGCGGTGTATTGGCTATTTCGGAGCAAGGATTGTTGCTCTGACCAGGGTGATCAACCCTTTTTTTTGCCACTGTGCTTGGCAGCATGAAAACATGATAGCCTGAGAAGCGAGCAGTCCCCTCTATTAATGTCTCCTGGAGCATGACAATGTCCAATTATTAATGCACCTTGATCGCACTATTGAGTGGAGGATGGCACTCTTTGCATTGAAGTATGCTTGGACTGTGTGTCATGATGTTACTTGGTGATATTTTACTTCAAGATGCTTCAGTTGTGCTCAGAGTCTGACAACTCCATTGTGAAGTCCTCGCTGGTTAAGGGATCTTCATTTGTTGTCAGGCTAACTGTGGTTCCACTGAGCGGTGGAGAGCCTTTGGTAGCTCTAACTTTTGTGAGTTTATCTTTTCTCACTTCAGGCTTTGTCTGTTTATCTTTTCTCTTTGCTGACTTTACCTAAGTAAGGTCAGCTTGCTCTGGCACTGACTGCACAGATTCAGCCTGTTCTGGCTCTGCCTGTGAGGGCGTGGCTTGGGTTAAATTGGGAGGGAGCCTCGTCCTGGGTGAGGGTGGGGCTGCTTTGGCTCTTTTTCCTTTTCCTCCCTTTCAGGCTGCAACATTTGGGGTCATTCCCGTCATGGCGACCGTGACTTGCTTTCTCCGCTTCCTCCTCGACCTCCCCAAGGCTTTTTGCTCTGCAGTGACTACAGCAGTTTTGCTGTGCAGTGACTATAGCATTTCAACAGGAGAGTCATATCTTCCTCATCAAAGAGGAGATTATCATCTCTTGGGGAGGCTTTTGCAGTGTTCTTTGAACCTTTATTCCTGTGGTTCCTTTTCTGCATTTTAGTAATGGCGGGAAACTCCTTTTTATTGGAGATATCCGGTGTTGGCTGTGGTGGGGCTTCTTCCTCTTAGGAGGTCAGGAAGTCTTTTCTCATTAGTACTGTCCCCAGACGTGGGTACCTGGGGGAGTAAGAACAAAGTCTGGTCACTTTTTAGCAACCTCTTGTCGCCTGAGGGCCACCTCTCTCCAGGCTCCAGGCGTGATGCCCCTTGGCACAGTTGGGACACTTGGCTTTTGTGTCCCTTTGGCTTTCCTTGTGGGCCTTAAAGCACACATCGGTGTTGTTTGCCTTGTTACAGACACCACATTTAGGCTTGGCCTTGCAGCTAGCCTGGTGATGACCATATCTTTGGCACTTGAAGCATCGAGGGGGCTCAGGTACATGTGTTCTTAGGCTGTAGGAGCTCCAGTTGCCCAGATCAAGGGTAGTGACTGGGGCTCCTTTCAAGGTTACCAGGACTTGCCTGGTTGGGCTCTTCCCTTTCGACATTCGGGAAGTGTCCACGACCCGTGGGTGTGATGTGATCACATCCACATCATATGATAGTGAGAAGCCAAGTAGCACCATCTTGACTTTCCTCCCAGCATTAAGCTCCTTTGGGCGTGAAAATCATACCCTAGTCTCTAGCAACCCGGATTGACAACCAAAATTTTCGCTGCATCTCCAATGCTCTTACCAGTTGGTAGTCATTGTCGAAGCCTTCAGGTTTAGAGGGAACCTTAAACTATGGGGAACGTCCAAGGGGTCCAGACTCACCTTCAGAGTCTGTCTTCAGCCTGAGTCGTTTCAGGCCGCCCTTTCGGCTTAAATTCTGGTCTGCGACCATGGAAGCAGCAGTTGGTTCAGCTGGTTCAGCTTGTGCTCCCATCTCGGCCTCCCTAACGGAAGCCGCCTTGCCGCTGTGGGGGGGCTTGAGGTCCCAATGATCTGGTGAGCTGGACCAGAGGACTACCCATACTGGAGGGGTCACCAGTGAGGGATGAGACAAAATGGCTTCCTGGTGCACCAAGGCCTATGAGAGGGGAGGGGTGTACCCAACCCGGGTTTCATTCCTCTTGGACCAACTCTCCCACATGTGTTTGCCGTGCGTGGCATCCCGTATTACCAGGAGACAGGAGTCCTGGAGGTTGAGCGATGCTGCACGCTGCGCCCTGCAGCTAGCAACACACCTCTTTGGTCCTTTATTCTGGTTAGATGGGTGGCTTGATCAAGGCCCGGTCAAGTCAATCAAATATGGCTAGGGTCAAGCAGGCACTATTCATCGGTAGCGCATAGGTCCCGCGACTGCCATCAGAAACTGTAATAGTGGCTGCATATATTTCCTCATTACCCATGTGGCTGTTGGGAAGATTTTGAACCCCAACTATAGTTTTCCCCTCGTTGGACTCCATGGTGGGTGGGGGGGTGAGGAAATGAAGAATTCAAATTTGTATGAGTACTACAAATTTACAAAGATCTAGCTCTCTCCCTGACGACTTACGCAATCCCTCGACCATTCCCTCTGGAACATCACATGTCACTCTGGAACCTTTCCAGCTTCCAAAGGGCAAGAATGGGAATTGTAATGGTTCCCGGGCTCCCAAACCAGGTAAGATGGGGAAAAGTCCTCCTCGATCCACTAAGGAAATCTTGCCTGGTAAATATAAAAGCATTTCATATAGTAAGTACCTAGTAGTGAAGACCATTGATGGTGTATCAATCATGGATCTTGAGATTTTTGAAGTTCATCGGAAATATTGAAGTATGTCAACGTGATCCTCGCATCACCCCACAGCGATATGGCAGCCTGATAGTTTTAGGTTTCGTCATCAGACAGAGTGACCCTCTGCGTGGATATGTAACATTCCTGGGGGTCAAGTTTTTATGTTCTCCACACAAAAACCCCCATCATGTAAAGGGGAAATTGGTCTTTTCCCGAGACCTGTGAGGTATTCTGAGGAGAAACTGTTAGAGGAACTAGAGAATTTTAATTGTAGTGGCAGTAAAACATTTTAGGAAGAAAGTTGATGGTTTGGAACAGTCGACACCAGCTCTTCTTCTAACTTTTAAACACATTAAGTCCTTCCAGAATCGGTTAATTAGCATGGTACACCTCAAGGTAAAACCATATTCCCAACCCTATTGGGGGTGCTTCCACTGCCAAGGTTATGGGCATGGAGCCAACTCTGCCGTTTTAAAGAAAATGGACAACCAGAGTATGTGTAAAGTGTGGTACAACAGGTCCCCCCAAAGAAATGCAACTGTCCCCGTCCATATGCTGTTACCCACTGCAAAGAACTCATGAGCTTTTTTCAAGCAATGTAAAAGGTACAGATTGAAAAGGAAATATTGGTAAAAGGAGCAAAGGGGAAAGTTAGTTTTCCAGAGGCAAAGCGAAAGGGGCCCATGTGCTGTTTCCACAGCCAGGTAGGGTCCTTTGCTTTGGTTCTAGCCCATCCTCCTTCCCATCAACCATTGCCCTCCTATGCTTCTTACCCGCACACCTCTGCCACTTCCTCTAAACCTCAGTCCCAAATTGCTGAACCACTGCCTCTGTTATTGTTCCACCAGAACGGAGTAGGAGTTTAGGGGTCTATTGAGGAGACTCCTGCCAAAGTAAATCTTTGGAGACATCAGGCAAGGCTCCAGAGTCCTCAAAGGGGACAGCTCCAGCTGCCACCCACACATCCCAAAAGCCTCTGCTACTAGGCAGAATGCCCCTGAAGTAAGGGTCAGGCAAGCCCTTTGCCCAGGCAAGGAATCCTGAACCTTTTCCAAAGACTCCAGCTGCCACAACATCTACAGGTGCCTTCCGCTGCTAACGAATGCCCCTGAAGCAAAGGCTCAGGTCCTCCTTTGCCCAGGCAAAGGAATCCTGACCTGTCCAGGGAAGCCTGTGGAAACTAGTTCCACAGGTCAACAAATATTTAAAAGGTACTCCCGGGTCCTGGAAAGGGACAGCCTAAGGTGTGAGCAAAACTTTGACCACACCTTATGAAGAAATAATATAAGAACTGGATACTCTAATCCAGTGAACTGTCAGTGGGAAATTCATGCAAATGGGAAGAACTGCAACATCTGATAGCTTCATGTAAACCCCGTTTGTGTATGCCTACAAGAGATTATAACCAGGAAAATCATCCCATTTTCCTGAGAGGATTCCAGTTCAGCCCATTATGGAACCTTTGAGAATGGACCTCATGGAGAGTAGCAGTAATGGTACGTCAAGATATTCCCTTTCCGGCCATCCACCTGCAGCCCAAAACTGCAGGTGAAGGCTGTGAGAATAGGCTTGACACGACCTTACACTGTTTTCATCCATCTACCTTCCTCCACATGATCTGAACATTAATGATTTCAAAGATCTACTTGGGCAGTTGCCACATCCATTTCTACTCTTGGGAATTTTTAGTGGTCGGCAAACACCTCTTGGGGGACACTTTTGTGCAACCCTCGAGGAAGGGCCTTGGAGTCCTTGTTCTTACTGAACAGTGACACTCCCACACATTTCCAAATTCAAACTGGGACATTCTCCAATATAGACCTATCGATAGGCTCACCTGATTCACAGTTGAACTTCACTTGGCAGGTCATGGAAGACTTGCATGGAAGTGACCACTTTCCAATACTTTTTGGGGGAGGTGAATGGTATTCCAGCCAATGGAGTGCAGAGATGACGACTTGAACATGCGGACTGGATCTTTTTTAGATCAACTACAGTATTGCAAGGATCTGTGAATGATTTCCAGTGTATTCAACATGCTGTAAATCACCTCACATCACGAATTCACCCTGCAGCAGAAGCATCCATTCCGAAAAGTAGCGGACAGTGGTGGTCTGATGAATGCCAACAAGCTGTTTAGAGAAGAAAAGCTGCATTAAGGCAATTGAAACGACGCCCCAGCATTGTAACCTTGATCAATTACAAGAAGACCCGAGCCAAGGCCAGGCACGTGCTAAAGGAGGCTAGACGGACGTCGTGGAGACAGTATGACCCCTCGATTAGAGCATATCCATGTCACAACCTGCTCTGAAGATAGATGGCATAATCATCACAGATAAAGAGATGTTGCTAATGAGCTAGCTAAATCCATTTCAGAGATCTCCTCTGGAGCATCTTACATTGCTCGATTCTCCACTTTTCGGGCGGAACAGGAACAATACCCAGTGTCATTCTTCAGTAGGACTGCAGCAGAACTTCCATACAACTTGCCATTTTTGCGCAAGAGATGGACTCTGCTTTGCGCTCTGCCATAAGACTGCCCCAGAAGTGACGATATTCCATACCCAAAAGATATCTCACTTACCAAAAGAGCTCCCAAAAGTTCCTGTTAGAAACCCATTAATAGGATCTTAGGGAGGCATAGTGCCATCCACATGGAGAGAAGCTATAATCATTCCTGTTCCTAAACCTGGCAAAGACGCTTCCGCACCAGGAAATTACAGACCAATTTCCCTCACCAGCTACATCTGCAAGCTGATGGAGAAAATGGTCAATTTCAGATTGACATAGCTGCTGGAAAAGAAAACCCTGTTGACCCCATATCAATATGGCTTTAGAAAATTAAGATCAAACCACAGATGCACTTGTGAGGATGGAATGCTATACAGAAATTTCCCTTTGCACGCGACATCACATGAAAGCATCTTCTTTGACCTTGAAAAGGCTTACTTTACTACTTGGAAGCATGGCATACTCATGAAGCTGTATGACATTGGTTTTAAAAGGAGCATTACCTACCTTCATACAAGCTTCCTTGCTGACAGGAAGTTTAGAGGGTTTGGGTAGGGAAAAAGTTTTCTCTAACCTGGAAGATCAGCTGGAAGGGGTCCCACAAGGGGGTGTCTTAAGTTGACCCTGTTTGCCATTGCTATAAATGACATCGTAAAGGTTATTCCAAGTGCTGTCTCATGTAATCTGTATGTGGATGACTTTACACTGTACTGGGTCAGGAGGAAGCTTACAGGATGTGCAAGGATGCATGCAGACTGCAATAAAACAGGTTGTACAGTGGGAACATATTATGGGTTCAAATTTTCCTCCAAGCAAGACCCTGGTTATACATTTCCACAAACGGAAAGTTCCATCCTTCCCTCTATTTAGGAGCAAACCCACTGCAATTTGTCCAAAAGGTGAAGTACTTGGATCTAATTTTTGACTCAGATTTACATGGGTGCCTCACATCAAACAGTTTAAAATTGAAGGCTACAAAAGCCTTAGTATTTTGTGGATTTTTCACATCTATCTTGGGGTGCGACCGCGCAACGCTTCTACGGGGTTTACCGACGCTTAAATTTGTAGTAAGCTTGACTATGGGTGTGAAGCTTATTCATCTGAAACTCCACTGTTCTCTGGATGTTGGACTCGTTCATAATGGGAAGCTCTCAAAATCTGTATTTGGGGGTTTCAGGTCTTCACCTGTGGAGTCCCCTGTATGCTGAGAGTGGAAACCACCTCTTTCATTATACCGGGGCTATATGAACCTGATTTACTACAATGAGACTACAAAGGATTCCGGGATCTCCTACATCCAATTGGTTTTCAACCCCCTTTAGGATAGCCGATCCTATGGTAGGAGAATGAGGAATCTAGTAGAAGAGCTTAATTTAAGTCTCACTAAGGTTTTGGCTGTTGGAATTCCCCAATTCCCCCCTTGGACTAATCAAGTCGAGCTGGATTTGGTCGGAATTGGGAAAGGGGAGAGATCTGAAGCAGAAGTCAGAGAGAGATTTCTTCAGCACAATTTCTAAATACCAAGGATCGGACACAATATATACAGATGGTTTTGAAATCTGAAAATGGTGTGGGCTTTGCAGCAGTGAGCAGAAGGAAGACTGCATCTGGCAGTCTTTCTCTACAGCGCCTCGATCTTCACTGCAGAGTTTACATGCCAAACCTTGCAGCAGTTAAGATGACTAGAGTTTTTATGAACCATTCTATTGTGATATATTGTGACTCTCATAGTGCCTTGCAAGCAATCAAAGCTTAAACTCATCACATTCCAATAGTGAGGGAGGTTCAAGATTGGGTTGCACTGATGTCAACACTTTAAAAAATAACTCTGTGTTGGGTGCCAGAGGTGTTGGTGTCTGTGGGGAAAGACGAGCTGATTAAAGGCCAAGGCAGCTGCCGCTCAGCCTTGTGATGCTCGTTTTCCTCTCCCACACACCGCCTGAAACCCAGCACCAGGAGTTTCTTCGCAATAAATGGAAGGAACAATGGAGGCATATCTCCAAAATAAATTGCGAGAGATTAGAGATGACCTTGGCAGTTGGGTGACTAGCATCCATCCCAACCGAAAAGAGAAGTTGCATTAACAAGACAAGAATCGGGCACCAGACTGACTCATGGGCCGATGATGGCTAAAAATCAGCACTTTGTGAGGGATGCCAAGAGCCCTTAACGATCACACATGTAGTGGAAAGAAAGTGCAACATTCTCAGACCAAAAACGTATGTACTTGTCCCCCCCCATATACACTGAAGAATGTATTGGGGGAGGATTGTGACATAGAGGGGTCTTATTAGTTTCCTTTAGGAGAAAAATATTTTTAATAAAATTTAAAATTTTGCATAATGTTTTATGCAATAATTCTATACACTTAGAGTTTATTTATGCTTTGATTTTTAATTTGTTTATTGTTATTTTATAAGATATCTATTGATAGATTTCTAAAGTTTTAAACATTTTAATATTTCTATTTAACAAAGTATTCGCCGCTAATGACCTTAGCTGTTGACGTGGCAGATCATTTTAAATAATCAATCAATCCCATCTCGGCCATGGAGGACGTCTGAGGGTTAATCAGAGCTCTCCCTGATTTGCCTGCTGGCCTGGAGAGGCCAGCACGAGAGTCCATCTACTGGACAATCTCATGAACAGACATGTTTTTGGCTGATGTTGTGTCCATCTTAGGAGTAGGTCTCACAGTGCACTTTAGATTTTCACTTGCCATTAGAAGCCATGTATGGCTTCAGAGTGATTGCCGTAGTCTAGGCCTTGCACGGTTCATCGTCATTTGTATCACTTTGTTGTGGGGAGTTTGAAATGTTTGGCATAAAATAAGCAGTTATTTCACCCTTTCACACCCCTACCCACCACCGAGTCCAAGAAGGGGAAGCTATATGTTAGAACTAATGTCTAACAGCCACAGGGGTGGTGAAAGGATATACACAGTCAGTGGCCGTTGTACAACCACTCACGGAACCATGTGAGTGCCAATAGCGACTATAGACTGCTTGACCCTAGCCTCCCAAAGGAGACCAGCCGATTTATTTGACCGGGTCGAGATCAGACCACCCGTCTTACTGGAATAAGGGACCAAAGAAGCGTGTTGCTGGCCGGAGGGCATATTCATGCACGGCATCACTCAACTTCCAGGATCTACACTGTGCACAGGGATACCATGCACGGCAAACACGTGGGTAGATGTGAACCCCTGTGGAGAGACCAGAGAGGAGGCCCTTCCACCTACAATATGGACATCATTATTTGGAACCCTTTCTTCCTCCCTTTAAAGTGAAACAGCCACCCAAAGGCTGTATCACCTCACAGAGGCAGCTCTAGTCCTGTACCTTGAAGAGGAGGTTCCAGTGGCAGGACCGAGTGAACTACAGATGATAAGCTTTCCCTAGACTTCCTGAGTTTGGATGTAAGAGTGTCGTCATCCACAAATCCGAAAGGTCCGTGTGCAATGTTGCCAACAAAAATGGATAATCTTCGCTGGGCCCTACCTGTAGGTTTGAGAGGCCCTATGACAGAATTCAACTCTGAATCGTCGAGGATAAGAGATGATCAAATAGGCAAATGTCATATGCATCAACAGAAGGATCTATGGTAAGGTCACAAAGAGAAAGCAACTGGTCCCTCTAACTCTAACATGAGCTTCGAAGCATTGTGGAGTGGCAATAGCGAGAAGCAGGCCTCTACATGGCTTGTTATAGGGAAAACTTTCCCAAGGTCCTCAATCATAGCCCTTTCATGTAATGCGGCAGGCGATGTGAGCCTCCTCCCATGAGGAATGCTCAAAGAATATGGACGACAGCATACTAGAAGGGAGAGCCAGATATTACTCACCACTCGCAAGACCAGCATAAAAGACTATATCACAATACCTGGTTACAAGAGCCCATGATAAAATAAAAGAATGGGATGATAATGTTTAGTCCGAGAATGAGCGATGCAGGTAATGCATGCAATTGCAGCTAATGAGGGTACTATAATAGCAAAGGTAGAAATAAAATTCTACGGAAGTAACACATATACCAGACTAACTCACTAACTCTCGAGAACTGATGCAAGTAAAAGGAAAATAGGATGATATATCTCATGATTCCTGACACATATTACTGATCGGCCAGCTTCAAAATGGAAATACTGCACAGAGCCATCAGTGACAGACTTGCACTCAGCCTTGTTCTTTACTGCTACAATTCTGTCTTCTTTTAACGGTAGGTTCATGTCTGAGCCGCCGTGGTCACAGCATGTTACTTAATTGTAGTTTTTCATGTTGTGATGCTCTTGGAGTGAGTACGTGGTAGGGTCCCCAGTTCCTTTCCACGGAGAGTGCCGGTGGTACCTTTTTAGGTAATCATTCTCTCTATTTATCCGGGCTTGGGACCAGCACTTGACTTGGGCTGGCTTGGCCACCCAGTGGCTAGGTAGGCAATCGAGGTGAAGTTCCTTGCCCAAGGGAACAACGCGGCGGTCGGTGACTCGAACCCTCGAATTCAGATTGCCGTCGTGACAGTCTTGAGTCCGACGCTCTAACCATTCGGCCACCGCGGCCTTGATGATCATGGGCTTCCATGATTTTTTCTTAGCAATTTAGAGCGGTGGTTTGCCATTGCCTTCCGCCCGGTGTTTTTATCGAGTCACCATCTCTATTTACCCAGAACTGACTTGAGCTGGCTTGGCCACCCAGTGGCTAGGCAGGCAATCGTGGTGAAGTTCCTTGCCCAAGGGAAACAACGCGCCGGCCGGTGACTCGAACCCTCGAACTCAGACTGCCGTCGTGACAGTCTTGAGACCGACGCTCT
>NC_051423.1:34569001-34590756 GCF_015228065.2 Penaeus monodon | reverse complement strand
TTTTAAAGAGAGAGACGTATGTCAACTGACTTTTAAATAAATTGCTTTCTGTGCAACTTTGACAGATGAGCAGCGAGTCACTGTGAACTTAGATGTGTTGAGATTTGCGAGATCAGGCTTCGCCCGGGCCTTCATACATATGGCCCGGCTTGTGTCAGCTATTTATGGCTTTCTCATTTTGTTCTCTGACACTCTATGCTTACCGTGGTGACGGGATTTCCAGCAGGTGCTCCTGCCGCCATGGTGTAAGTATACGGCATAATCTCATTACCAGCCCGGTGGCTGTTGTGGGCGGTCTTTGTTTCAGGAATTGTGTGAGCTCACAATTCTGTAAGTAATGTACCAACGTGGCGTTCGGCTCACCACAATGCATGCAACACCTGCTTTCATGGTCAGTTGTCTCTATGATCTACGAAGCGCAATGGTAACCTAGTCCGATTCTGTGAAGAATGACTTCGGTACCTCTATTGATTGCTTCAGAGAGTGCCAGTGCTCATAGCCTGTAGCGTCTGAGTATCATCTGGCCGAAGGGGAAGATCTCGTTTTCTCTCGGTGATGCTGCAGGAGGAAGGCACGAGCTGTGGCATTACACTTCTGTCTTAGGATTTTTCGGCTTGGTTTTATGATCATGGGATTTGGGGGCATACCCCTGCCAATATCGGCTAGTCTGTCAGCAAGCTCATTCCCTCTGATGCCTATGTGGCTAGGGACCCAGTTTATGATTATTATTCTTCCCTGAGCAAGAACCCTCTGTGCTATTATGAGGACAGTGGTCAGAAGGTAGATATTTCCTGTAGACAGTCAAGGGCTGCCCTGAAGTCTGTATGTATGATCACATATCCTTCCCTCAGGGACGCGTGGGCTAGGGCTCCCATGATCGCAACTGCCTCGTTGTCTGTTACCCTCATGCATTGTGTGGCATCCCTAGCTTTAAAGCCAGCGCCTGCAGTGTGGCTTAAGGGATCGATTGATCCATCCATGAAGTAATGCCTACTACCCAGAGGTGTGATGGCTGCAATGACCCTCTCAGCTTCTGCCTTTAGACTAGGCATGGTGTATTGATTCTTTTTCCTTGACAAGCTCATAACAGAGAACTTGATCAAGGTTCGCACCCACAGCGGGACTTCAACAAAGTCAGGATGGGAGTCCATGCCCTTAGCAAGTAGTTGTTCTTTGAGCTGATAGCGTATCTACACCCTGCCTGTGTGAGACAGCCAGGAGTTGTTTGCAAACAGGTTGTGGTCTTGTTCTAGGCGTCTAAATATTTTTTGTCTTATGTTTGTATTCCTGGGAGCTTGGATGAAATTTGAAAAGAACTGAGCTACCATTAGATCAATTCGGGATTCCAGGGGGAGATGGTTTGCCTCCATGAGGAGGTTGAGGGCTTTCGTCCACTTTGGGGTACCCAGAATGATCCTGGCAGCTTCATTTTGAACTGCCACCCAGGGTATGATGGGGTACGAGATCCCATCAGAACCCGGGGCTGTGCAAAAACTGTTTTTGTAGGTTTGTCTTAGTTCCCTCAGAGAGAAGATAACATTTCAATTATCGGGTTCGGCTGCCCTCTCTCTGATATGGGCAAGTCTGCCTGGTTGTAGGCATTGTTGCTTTGCCTACAGTTCAGCTAGCAGACTGTTGCTGCTTGTTCTTGCAAAGAACTCCTCCACCAGTCTGTCTGCTTCTAATTGAGGGTCGTGGTGTGTACTCACACCATTCCAGCCACTTTTCCTCCCTGCACTCTTATGGCAGTTTCCTTGGCATCCCTGACTACTTCCCTTAGGAGGGCTAGGCTGTCAGGGGTTCTTTGCTTTTGGAAATCCTTCTCTTGAGAGCCTCCCGCGGTATAAATGTTCACATATTCACTCTGTGGTTGACTTCCTTAATCTCATCCTTAAAGTACCAGGCGTCTTTATAACTCTTGGACCATGGCCGAGTTATAGGTATAGTCTGTGAGGCTGCTTGATTTATGGCACTGATAAGTCTGGCTTCAGGCACTTCCACGTTTTCGCTCTGTGAGGGTTCATTGCTTCTAAGACAGTGGGCCAAGGCATTCTGAAAGGCTTGTCAGTTGGCCTTGTCTGTTTTCCATCTTGGATTTGGTTGTGGCATTGGAGCTGGGCCAGCATCCATAAGGGTAGTAACAGTGTCATAATGGTCACTTGTCTCATCGACACACCATCTAATTCTCTCCTCCAGAGCCGCAGTGGCCAGGATGAAGTCTAGGACCCCTACTTTGACATGCGTTGCCTCTTGGCTGTTGAGAAGAGCGATCTTAGGGAAAGTCTCAAGCATGTTGGCTATGTGATGCAGTAGCACAGACCTGGCTGATGTCTAATCTCATACAGCCTGGCCTGCTGTACACATTATACAGCAGGCCAGGCTGTACAGCAGCCAGGTGAATCTCAACGGCAAGAGATTCAACATCCTCTCCACAGTGCGGTGTATTGGCTATTTCGGAGCAAGGGATTGTTGCTCTGACCAGGGTGATCAAGCCTTTTTTGCCAGCTGTGCTTGGCAGCATGAAAACATGATAGCCTGAGAAGCGAGCAGTCCCCTCTATTAATGTCTCCTGGAGCATGACAATGTCCAATTATTAATGCACCTTGATCGCACTATTGAGTGGAGGATGGCACTCTTTGCATTGAAGTATGCTTGGACTGTGTGTCATGATGTTACTTGGTGATAGTTACTTCAGAGATGCCTTCAGTTGTGTCAGAGTCTGACAACTCCATTGTGAAGTCCTCGCTGGTTAAGGGATCTTCATTTGTTGTCAGGCCTTGTGGTTCCACTGAGCGGTGGAGAGCCTTTGGTAGCTCCTAACTTTTGTGAGTTTATCTTTCTCACTTCAGGCTTTGTCTGTTTATCTTTTCTCTTTGCTGACTTTACCTAAGTAAGGTCAGCTTGCTCTGGCACTGACTGCACAGATTCAGCCTGTTCTGGCTCTGCCTGTGAGGGCGTGGCTTGGGTTGAGTTGGGGAGGGGAGCCTCGTCCTGGGGTGAGGGTGGGGCTGCTTTGGCTCTGTTCAGCTTCCTCCCTTTCAGGACTGCAACAGTTGGGTCATTGCCGTCATGGCGACCGTGACTGCTTTCTCCGCTTCCTCACTCGACCTCCCCAAGGCTGTTGCTACTGCAGTGACTACAGCAGTTGCTGCTGCAGTGACTATAGCAGTCAACAGGAGAGTCATATCTTCCTCATCAAAGAGGAGATTATCATCTCTTGGGGAGGCTTTTGCAGTGTTCTTTGAACCTTTATTCCTGTGGTTCCTTTTCTGCATTTTAGTAATGGCGGGAAACTCCTTTTTATTGGAGATATCCGGTGTTGGCTGTGGTGGGGCTTCTTCCTCTTAGGAGGTCAGGAAGTCTTTTCTCATTAGTACTGTCCCCAGACGTGGGTACCTGGGGGAGTAAGAACAAAGTCTGGTCACTTTTTAGCAACCTCTTGTCGCCTGAGGGCCACCTCTCTCCAGGCTCCAGGCGTGATGCCCCTTGGCACAGTTGGGACACTTGGCTTTTGTGTCCCTTTGGCTTTCCTTGTGGGCCTTAAAGCACACATCGGTGTTGTTTGCCTTGTTACAGACACCACATTTAGGCTTGGCCTTGCAGCTAGCCTGGTGATGACCATATCTTTGGCACTTGAAGCATCGAGGGGCTCAGGTACCATGTGTTCTTAGGCTGTAGAGCTCCAGTTGCCCGATCAAGGTAGTGACTGGGCTCCTTTCAAGTTACCGACTTCCCTTTGGTTGGGCTCTTCCCTTTTCGCATCGGAAGTGTCCACGACCCTGGGTGTGTGTGTCACATCCACTCATATGATATGAGAAGCCAAGTAGCACCATCTTGACTTTCCTCCCAGCATTAGCTCCTTTGGGCTGAAATCATACCCTGCCCTCTAGCAACCCGATTAAAACCCCCAAATTTTCGCTGCACCCTCCAATGCCCCTTACCAGTTGGTAGTCATTGTCGAAGCCTTCAGGTTTAGAGGGAACCTTAAACTATGGGGAACGTCCAAGGGGTCCAGACTCACCTTCAGAGTCTGTCTTCAGCCTGAGTCGTTTCAGGCCGCCCTTTCGGCTTAAATTCTGGTCTGCGACCATGGAAGCAGCAGTTGGTTCAGCTGGTTCAGCTTGTGCTCCCATCTCGGCCTCCCTAACGGAAGCCGCCTTGCCGCTGTGGGGGGGCTTGAGGTCCCAATGATCTGGTGAGCTGGACCAGAGGACTACCCATACTGGAGGGGTCACCAGTGAGGGATGAGACAAAATGGCTTCCTGGTGCACCAAGGCCTATGAGAGGGGATGGTGTACCCAACCCTGGTTCATTCCATCTTGGACCAACTCTCCCACATGTGTTTGCCGTGCGTGGCATCCCGTATTACCAGGAGACAGGAGTCCTGGAGGTTGAGCGATGCTGCACGCTGCGCCCTGCAGCTAGCAACACACCTCTTTGGTCCTTTATTCTGGTTAGATGGGTGGCTTGATCAAGGCCCGGTCAAGTCAATCAAATATGGCTAGGGTCAAGCAGGCACTATTCAGTCGGTAGCGCATAGGTCCCGCGACTGCCATCAGTACTGTAATAGTGGCTGCATATATTTCCTCATTACCCATGTGGCTGTTGGGAGATTTTGAACCCCAACTATAGCTTCCCCTCGTTGGACTCCATGGTGGGTGGGGGGGTGAGGAAATGAAGAATTCAAATTTGTATGAGTACTACAAATTTACAAAGATCTAGCTCTCTCCCTGACGACTTACGCAATCCCTCGACCTTTCCCTTGGAACATCACATGTCACTCTGGAACCTTTCCAGTTTCCCAAAAGGGCAAGAATGGGAATTGTAAGGGGTTTCCCCCGGGCTCCCAAACCAGGTAAGATGGGGAAAAGTCCTCCTCGATCCACTAAGGAAATCTTGCCTGGTAAATATAAAAGCATTTCATATAGTAAGTACCTAGTAGTGAAGACCATTGATGGTGTATCAATCATGGATCTTGAGATTTTTGAAGTTCATCGGAAAATAGTTGAAGTATGTCAACGTGATCCTCGCATCACCCCACAGCGAGATGGCAGCCTGATAGTTGAGGTTTCGTCATCAGACGAGAGTGACCGTCTGCGTGAGATATGTAACATTCCTGGGGCTCAAGTTTCATGTTCTCCACACAAAACCCTCAATCAGTGTAAGGGAATTGTCTTTCCCGAGCCCTGATGAGGTATTCTGAGGAGAAACTGTTAGAGGAACTAGAGAATTTTAATGTAGTGGCAGTAAAACATTTTAGGAAGAAAGTTGATGGTTTGGAACAGTCGACACCAGCTCTTCTTCTAACTTTTAACACATTAGTCCTTCCAGAATCGGTTAAGTTAGCATGGTACCACCTCAAGGTAAAGCCATATGGGGCCCAACCCTATGCGGTGCTTCCACTGCCAAGGTTATGGGCATGGAGCCAACTCTTGCCGTTTTAAAGAAAATGGAAAAACCAAGAGTATGTGTAAAGTGTGGTACAACAGGTCATCAAAGAAATGACAACTGTCCAGGTCCAATATGCTGTTACCACTGCAAAGAAGCTCATGAGGCTTCTTCAAAGCAATGTAAAAGGTACAGATTTGAAAAGGAAGTATTGGTAATAAGGAGCAAGGAGAAAGTTAGTTTTCCAGAGGCAAAGCGACGTGCCCATGTGCTGTTTCCACAGCCAGGTAGGTCCTTTGCTTTGGTTCTAGCCCATCCTCCTTCCCATCAACCCTTGCCCTCCAATGCTTCTTACAGCACACACTCTGCCACTTCCTCTAAACCTCAGTCCCAAATTGCTGACACTGCCTCTGGTGAGTTGTTCCACCAGAAACGGAGTAGGAGTGAGGGGTCTATTGAGGAGACTCCTGCCAAAGTAAGATCTTTGGAGACATCAGGCAAGGCTCCAGAGTCCTCAACGGTGACAGCTCCAGCTGCCACCACATCCACAGGAGCCTCTGCTACTAGGCAGAATGCCCCTGAAGTAAAGGCTCAGGTCCATCCTTTGCCCAGGCAAAGGAATCCTGAACCTGTCCAAGGGAAGCCTGTGGAAACTAGTTCCACAGGTCAACAAATATTTAAAAGGTACTCCCAGGATCCTGGAAAGGGACAGCCTAAAGGTGTGAGGCAAACTTTGACCACACCTTATGAAGAAATAATATAAAGAACTGGATACTCTAATCCAGTGGAACTGTCAGGGAATTCATGCAAAATGGGAAGAACTGCAACATCTGATAGCTTCATGTAACCCAGTTTGTGTATGCCTACAAGAGATTATAACCAGGGAAAATCATCCCATTTTCCTGAGAGGATTCCAAGTTCAAGCCCATTATGGAACCTTTGAGAATGGACCTCATGGAGGAGTAGCAGTAATGGTACGTCAAGATATTCCCTTCCAGGCCATCCACCTGCAGACAACACTGCAGGTGAAGGCTGTGAGAATAGGCTTGACACGACCTTACACTGTTGCATCCATCTACCTTCCTCCACATGATCTGAACATTAATGATTTCAAAGATCTACTTGGGCAGTTGCCACATCCATTTCTACTCTTGGGAGATTTCAGTGGTCGGCATCACCTCTTGGGAGACACTTTGTGCAACCCTCGAGGAAGGGCCTTGGAGTCCTTGTTCTTACTGAACAGTGACACTCCCACACATTTCCAAATTCAAACTGGGACATTCTCCAATATAGACCTATCGATAGGCTCACCTGATTCACAGTTGAACTTCACTTGGCAGGTCATGGAAGACTTGCATGGAAGTGACCACTTTCCAATACTTTTGGAGGAGGTGAATGGTATTCCAGCCAATGGAGTGCAGAGATGACGACTTGAACATGCGGACTGGAATCTTTTTAGATCAACTACAGTATTGCAAGGATCTGTGAATGATTTCCAGTGTATTCAACATGCTGTAAATCACCTCACATCACGAATTCACCCTGCAGCAGAAGCATCCATTCCGAAAAGTAGCGGACAGTGGTGGTCTGATGAATGCCAACAAGCTGTCAGAAGAAGAAAAGCTGCATTAAGGCAATTGAAACGACGCCCCAGCATTGTAACCTTGATCAATTACAAGAAGACCCGAGCCAAGGCCAGGCACGTGCTAAAGGAGGCTAGACGGACGTCGTGGAGACAGTATGACCCCTCGATTAGAGCATATCCATGTCACAACCTGCTCTGAAGATAGATGGCATAATCATCACAGATAAAAGAGATGTTGCTAATGAGCTAGCTAAATCCATGGCAGAGATCTCCTCTGGAGCATCTTACATTGCTCGATTCTCCACTTTTCGGGCGGAACAGGAACAATACCCAGTGTCATTCTTCAGTAGGACTGCAGCAGAACTTCCATACAACTTGCCATTTTTGCGCAAGGAGATGGACTCTGCTTTGCAGCTCTGCCATAAGACTGCCCCAGGAAGTGACGATATTCCATACCAAATGATATCTCACTTACCAGAGAGCTCCCAAAAGTTCCTGTTAGACCTATTTAATAGGATCTATAGGGAGGGCATAGTGCCATCCACATGGAGAGAAGCTATAATCATTCCTGTTCCTAAACCTGGCAAAGACGCTTCCGCACCAGGAAATTACAGACCAATTTCCCTCACCAGCTACATCTGCAAGCTGATGGAGAAAATGGTCAATTTCAGATTGACATAGCTGCTGGAAAAAGAAAACGTGTTGACCCCATATCAATATGGCTTTAGAAAATTAAGATCAACCACAGATGCACTTGTGAGGATGGAAAATGCTATACAGAATTCCTTCGCACAGCGACATCACATGAAAGCAGTCTTCTTTGACCTTGAAAAGGCTTACTTTACTACTTGGAAGCATGGCATACTCATGAAGCTGTATGACATTGGTTTAAGAGGAGCATTACCTACTTCATACAAAGCTCCTTGCTGACAGGAAGTTTAGAGTTCGGGTAGGAAACAGTTTTTTCTAACCTGGAAGATCAGCTGGAAGGGGTCCCCAAGGGAGTGTCTTAAGTGTGACCCTGTTGCCATTGTATAAATGACATCGTAAAGGTTATTCCAAGTGCTGTCTCATGTAATCTGTTTTGTGGATGACTTTACAAATGTACTGCTCAGGAGGAAGCTTACAGGATGTGCAAGGAGCATGCAGACTGCAATAAATCAGGTGTACAGTGGGGAACATATTATGGGTTTTAAATTTTTCCAAGCAAGACATGGTTATACATTTCCAAAACGAGGAAAGTTCCATTTCCCCTTCCCTCTATTTAGGAGCAAACCCACTGCAATTTGTCCAAGAGGTGAAGTACTTGGATCTAATTTTTGACTCAAGATTTACATGGGTGCCTCACATCAAACAGTTAAAATTGAAGGCTACAAAAGCACTTAGTATTTTGTGGATTCTTTCACATCTATCTTGGGGTGCAGACCGCGCAACGCTTCTACGGCTTTACCGAGCGCTTATTCGTAGTAAGCTTGACTATGGATGTGAAGCTTATTCATCTGAAAACTCCCACTGTTCTCGGGGTGTTGGACTCGGTTCATAATGAAGCTCTCAAAATCTGTATTGGGGCTTTCAGGTCTTCACCTGTGGAGTCCCTGTATGCTGAGAGTGGAGAACCACCTCTTTCATTATACCGGGACTATATGAACCTGATTTACTACATGAGACTACAAAGGATTCCGGGATCTCCTACATCCAGATTGGTTTTCAACCCCCTTGAGGATAGCCGATCCTATGGTAGGAGAATGAGGAATCTTGTAGAAGAACTTAATATTTTAAGTCTCACTAAGGTTCTGGCTGTTGGAATTCCCCAATGCCCCCCTTGGACTAATCAAGTCGAGCTGGTATTGGTCGGAATTGGGAAAGGGGGGAGATCTGAAGCAGAAGTCAGAGAGAGATTTCTTCAGCACATTTCTAAATACCAAGGATCGGACACAATATATACAGATGGTTCGAAATCTGAAAATGGTGTGGGCTTTGCAGCAGTGAGCAGAAGGAAGACTGCATCTGGCAGTCTTTCTCTAGCAGCCTCGATCTTCACTGCAGAGTTACATTGCCATCCTTGCAGCAGTTAAGATGACTAGAGATTTTATGAACCATTCTATTGTGATATATTGTGACTCTCATAGTGCCTTGCAAGCAATCAAAAGCTTAAACTCATCACATCCAATAGTGAGGGAGGTTCAAGATTGGCTTGCACTGATGTCAACACGTAAAAAGATAACTCTGTGTTGGGTGCCAGAGGATGTTGGTGTCTGTGGGAATGAGCGAGCTGATTAGAAGGCCAAGGCAGCTGCCGCTCAGCCTTGTGATGCTCGTTTTCCTCTCCCACACACCGACCTGAAACCCAGCACCAGGAGTTGTCTTCGCAATAAATGGAAGGAACAATGGAGGCATATCTCCAGAAATAAATTGCGAGAGATTAGAGATGACCTTGGCAGTTGGGTGACTAGCATCCATCCCAACCGAAAAGTAGAAGTTGCATTAACAAGACTAAGAATCGGGCACACAAGACTGACTCATGGGCCGATGATGGCTAAAAGTCAAGCACTTTGTGAGGGATGCCAAGAGCCCTTAACGATCACACATGTAGTGGAAAGATGTGCAACATTCTCAGACCAAAGACGTATGTACCTTTTCTCCCCCCTATACACTGAAGAATGTATTGGGGGAGGATTGTGACATAGAGGGTCTTATTAGTTTCCTTAGGGAGACTAATATTTTTAATAAAATTTAATTATGCATAATGTTTATGCAATAATTCTATACACTTAGAGTATTATATTTATGCTTTGATTTTTAATTTGTTTATTGTTATTTATAAGATATCTATTGATAGATTTCTAAAGTTTTAAACATTTTAATATTTCTATTTAACAAAGTATTCGCCGCTAATGACCTTAGCTGTTGACGTGGCAGATCATTTTAAATAATCAATCAATCCCATCTCGGCCATGGAGGACGTCTGAGGGTTAATCAGAGCTCTCCCTGATTTGCCTGCTGGCCTGGAGAGGCCAGCACGAGAGTCCATCTACTGGACAATCTCATGAACAGACATGTTTTTGGCTGATGTTGTGTCCATCTTAGGAGTAGGTCTCACAGTGCACTTTAGATTTTCACTTGCCATTAGAAGCCATGTATGGCTTCAGAGTGATTGCCGTAGTCTAGGCCTTGCACGGTTCATCGTCATTTGTATCACTTTGTTGTGGGGAGTTTGAAATGTTTGGCATAAAATAAGCAGTTTTTTTCCCCTTTCACACCCTACCCACCACCGAGTCCAAGAAGGGAAGCTATATGTTAGAACTAATGTCTAACAGCCACAGGGGTGGTGAAAGGATATACCAGTCAGTGGCCGTTGTACAACCCCTCACGGAACCATGTGAGTGCCAAAAGCGACTATAGACTGCTTGACCCCAGCCTCCCAAAGGAGACCAGCCGATTTATTTGACCGGGTCGAGATCAGACCACCCCTCTTACTGGAATAAGGGACCAAAGAAGCGTGTTGCTGGCCGGAGGGCATATTCAGCACGGCATCACTCAACTTCCAGGATCTACACTGTGCACAGGGATACCATGCACGGCAAACACGTGGGTAGATGTGAACCCCTGTGGAGAGACCAGAGAGGAGGCCCTTCCACTACAATAAAGGACATCATTTTTTGGAACCCTTTCTTCCTCCCTTTAAAGTGAAACACCACCCAAAGGCTGTATCACCCCACAGAGCAGCTCTAGTCCTGTACCTTGAAGAGGAGGTTCCAGTGGCAGGACGAGTGAACTACAGATGATAAGCTTTCCCTAGACTTCCTGAGTTTGGATGTAAGAGTGTCGTCATCCACAAATCCGAAAGGGCCGTGTGCAATGTTGCCAACAAAAATGGATAATCTTCGCGGGCCCTACCTGTAGGTTTGAGAGGCCTATGACAGAATTCAACTCTGAATCGTCGAGGATAAGAGATGATCAAAAAAGGCAAATGTCATATGCATCAACAGAAGGATCTATGGTAAGGTCACAAAGAGAAAGCAACTGGTCCCTCTAACTCTAACATGGGGCTTCGAAGCTTTGTGGAGGGGCCCAATAGCGAAAAGCAGGCCTCTACATGGCTTGTTATAGGGAAAACTTTCCCAAGGTCCTCAATCATAGCCCTTTCATGTAATGCGGCAGGCGATGTGAGCCTCCTCCCATGAGGAATGCTCAAAGAATTGGACACAGCATACTAGAAGGGGAGAGCCAGATATTACTCACCACTCGCAAAGACCAGCATAAAAGACTATATCCAATACCTGGTTACAAGACCATGAAAAATAAAAGAATGGGATGATAATGTTTAGTCCGAGAATGAGCGATGCAGGTAATGCATGCAATTTTCAGCTAATGAGGGTACTATAATAGCAAAGGTAGAAATAAAATTCTACGGAAGTAACACATATACCAGACTAACTCACTAACACTCGAGAACTGATGCAAGTAAAAGGAAATAGGATGATATATCTCTGATTCCTGACACCTATTACTGATCGGCCAGCTTCAAAAGGAAATACTGCAAGAGCCATCAGTGACAGACTTGCACTCAGCCTTGTTCTTTACTGCTACAATTCTGTCTTCTTTTAAAAGGTAGGTTCATGTCTGAGCCGCCGTGGTCACAGCATGTTACTTAAATTTTAGTTTTTCATGTTGTGATTTCTCTTGGGGTGAGTACGTGGTAGGGTCCCCCGTTCCTTTCCCGGAGAGTGCCGGTGGTACCTTTTTAGGTAATCATTCTCTCTATTTATCCGGGCTTGGGACCAGCACTTGACTTGGGCTGGCTTGGCCCCCCCAGGGCTAGGGAGGCAATCGAGGTGAAGTTCCTTGCCCCAAAGGGAACAACGCGGCGGTCGGTGACTCGAACCCTCGAATTCAGATTGCCGTCGTGCAGTCTTGAGTCCGAAAGCTCTAACCATTCGGCCACCGCGGCCTTGATGATCATGATTTTTTTCTTAGCAATTTAGAGCGGTGGTTTGCCATTGCCTTCCGCCCGGTGTTTTTTTTCGAGTCACCATCTCTATTTACCCAGAACTGACTTGAGCTGGCTTGGCCACCCAGTGGCTAGGCAGGCAAACGTGGTGAAGTTCCTTCCCCCAAAGGGAAACAACGCGCCGGCCGGTGACTCGAACCCTCGAACTCAGACTGCCGTCGTGACAGTCTTGAGACCGACGTCTAAACCATTCGGCCCCCGTGGCCCCTAAACTCTGTAGGGACCCACAAATAACAGACTAAGCTTAGGCCGAATTGTACTATGAGCGTGGATTTTCCTAAATACCAAGGAACCGTCCCAAATAGTCTTTGCATGAGTGATCTTATGCTGGGACTCAATTTTTCTGTCACGAGACCTGGTCAGGAGCTCCTTTGCTTTTCTGAAACACTCGCTGCTGCCGATAAACCAAAATACTCAGGGATAGTTGTCTGCATAGAGGGAACGTGGCCTCCTCATCTCCAGGAGTTCGTTTGTCCCTTTCTGCGTCAGAAGAAAGTGCAGGCTATCGCCCAGGGAAGAGTGATAGGTAGAGTTGATGGCCGACTGGGGCATTGGGGAGAAGAACGTGTAACCGCCCCCAACTTGCAGTAGCAAGAAAAATTGCCCACAAACATTAGAATGTGGTTTATTGCCAGAAGTGGGGAAACCCGACAAAGTGTCACTGACACCTTCCCCAAGAAAAATCCGGAATGTCGAACTTTTTGTGTAGACGCGGGGGGCGCTTTTGTGATCCTTGTACAAGGGGGATGACTTGCAAGACTCGACGTGTTTTTCCCCACCCTTTTATACTAACCGCGGAAAATAAAAATTGGTTATGGGTCAACTGCACTACCTTATGAATACAACAATGATCAACAAACACACACGGCACTAAACTTCTGGTAAACCACCAGGACCTGTCGGACGATCCATCTGCAACCTATAATTCGTTTGGCTGATATTTCCGAATAGTCTTGTATCATCAAGAAAAAAAATCATTAACCAGGAACTCTCTAACTGGGGACTACCATCCCATTGGATAAGGCTTAAATGATCTGGCCGTAAATTTTGTCGGTATGCTGGACAGATATCCCTCGTCTCTATTCAAGAACCTGGAAGCACTATTCACAACAGCAGACAAAGGGCAAGCTAAATGATAGGGGGAAACCAGCAGCGTCGATCAAAGAATGCGAGTTTTCGATTGGCGTGCGTGAAAAACGTGTAGGCGGGCCATACACGAAAGTCACAAACGAAATCACCCAGGATATCCTGGTAATGTCCCTATGACCATACGGATCATTACCATTAACGGCGTGGGGCGGCATTGTGAACCATAACCTTGTACCCCCGTTTTAATATCTCTGAAGTACTTAAGAGTCCATAAAAATCACTAACATTTCCCCATTGGTGACCGAGTAGTTTTTCTCTGCACTAGTGAGAACCCTACTAGCAAACTCAATAGGACGCAGATTCCCTTTGTGCTCCTGCATTAAAAAACCGGTTCCTAGCAAGTCTGTGTGGGGAATGAAGGGAAGGTCAAAACCTTGGAAATGCAAGAATAGGAGCATGCGATAGACAATACTGTAACTTTGAAATGCGCTGACTTGCTCCACGCCCCAGTGCAAGGGACATCTTTCTTGAGGAGATGTGTCAATGAATGGTCTATAAAAACCCACTAACCCTAGGAACGACTTTCCCTCTTTTTACATCAGAGGGAATAGGAACAAAATTGACAGCTTTTACCTTGGCCTCGTTAGGGCAATCCCTCCACCCACTAACCGAATGACCGAGGAAATCAAAAACGCGACTGGAAGAACTTACACTTGGCCGGATTAATTGTTAAACCCACTTCATGGTCCTTGATCGAAGGTGAACAAACCAAAATGTCTAAAATAGACTGAGGATGGAGACATAAGACGACTAAACGTCAGAGGAGAGTTACTGAGTCCCATAGGAACTCAAAATGACCCACTGCGTAGAGAATGCCTGTATGGTCGGCTGTCCTCTGCCAGGGGGATCTGAAGGAAACCTTTCACACACACACACACATCACACACACTCACACACACACACCACACCACACACCCCACACACAACACACACACACACACAAAACCACACACACACACACACACCACCCAACACATATATATATATGTGTGTGTGTGTGTGTGTGTGTGTGTGTGTGTGTGTGTGTGTGTGTGTGTGCTTAATATCGGCCCAAGAGGAGAATATAATAATATTAGATAATATTAAATTTCAAAACATGGGGTATAGCTTTATCTGTGTAACATACATACACACTCACACACACACTCACACGCACACATACACCCCACAACAACACACACACACACAACACACACACACACACACACACATTTATATATATATATATATAATATATATAAAAATATATATATAATATATATATATATATATATGTGTGTTGTGTGTGTGTGGTGTGTGTGCGCGTGTGTGGTGTGTGTGCGCGTGTGTTGTGTGTGTGTGGTGTGTGGGGCATGTATGTGTGTGTGTGTGTTTGGGGTGTGTGTGTGTTGTGTGTGTGTGTGTGTGTGTGTGTGTGTGTGTGCGTGTGTGTGTGTGTGTGTGAGTGTGTGTGAGTGTGTATGTATGAAACACACACAAATATAAATATAAATATATAAATATATATATATATAATATATAAATATATATATATATATATATATATATATATATGTGTGTGTGTGTGTGTGTGTGTGTGTGTGTGTGTGTGTGTGTGTGTGTCTTTCAATGGGCCTTAATATTAGTTCTGATTACTCTCCGTGTCTCTCGCAGATCCTCCCCTCGCTTACGCCACTCAGGGGCCGCAGGGCCGCCGGGGCACTCCCTCGCAGTTCGCCAGCCTGCAGCGCCCCCGCCCGGCTTGCACTCACGCCCACAGAGCCCCCCGAGTCAGCTGGGGGTGGGCCAGCGCCCCTTTCCCCTCGACGAGGACTGCGAGCTGCGCACGGCCTCTGTGGGCCACCAGAGTGCCCCCCACCCATCCCCAGAGCCTCCTGCCGCCGAAGCAGCTTCCATGGCTCGCTCCATCGTGAGCCCCCGTTTACGCCCCTCAGCCCGCCCCCCGGGATAGAAAGCCAGGGAAAGAGAGAACCGCATGGGCTCCCGCCTTCCAGCGCCCCCTGTGGCAAGCCGGCCTCTCCCCCGGGCTCCTTCCCGAAGTCCCACGGGCAGCCCCGTGTCCTCTCCCCCGCCCATTCCTCGCCCGAAGCCAAAACCGCCTTTACGCCCGTGAGGCGGGCCCGCCCCTTCCCCACGACTTCGTGCGCCACGGAGACTCCTTCAAGGGGGGCCGTCGGCCAAGGGTGAGGAGCCGCAGGCGGACAGCGTCGCCGTGACCAGCAGCACAGCAAGAGATAAGTGTTGCCACGCCGGCCGACGGACCTCAAGCCAGCGGGCGACCTTGCCAGTGTTCCGCGCAAGATATATTTATCTGCTCATTATTACTTTGAATGTGGTGGCCTGAAGTATACTTGAGCAGTTTTACTTTCCAGTGTGTGGATGTTATAACTCCGGACCCAATTTTTAATCGCTATGTTAGTGATTAATTATAAGTGGTAAAAAGGGCACTCACCCTGAAGAGTATCTCTACTGATAATTGCAAAGATTATATACTCTGAAACTTGTAGAGCACTACACCCATGGACATCATACGTTGGCAGACCCAGCATAAACACCAAAACACCAAGGACACTTTGGTCATGGCCCTAGAGGTCAGCAAACAATTTACGGTATTTAAAAGAAACGCTGTGATACGTTACAGTAAATCTCTAGCATTACGTGTACGAAAATGTATCCAGAGTGGTGTGAGGAGAAAATGCCCAATACTTACACTAGATGTGTATTCTCTCACTACATATCAGAGAATGATGATGAGAAAAAAAGAATGATTTTGTCATGGTAACTTCACGACGAGGATGAAGATATCCACTAAAGACATTCCTTCCTTTACCCATGATATTTGCAAATATTTTTGTACAGACAAAAAGGGCGTGAGCGGCCTGTAAGTGTGCCCTCGCTCGGCAGTTGCCTTTAATGGCAGTTGATGTTTTGTAACGAAAAGAAGCAAAAACAAAATATGAATCAATAAGTTTGGTAAATACCTGTTTAGATTATGAGTGGCTTGTATTAACATAGCAACCAAGCTCATCTCACTTCGGTCCCCGACCATCTTCGATCTGTTCGTCTGTCTCTGCTTGTAACTCCAACTCACTGTCTGTTAATTCTTTTTGTCTGTCAGGCGCTTCTCTTTCCTTGTCCACTTTGCATATCTTGATTACCATCTACCTTCACTCTCTCGCTTACGTCTTGGTTTTTCTGTTCTCTTCTTCCTTTCTTCTCTCTCTCCTCTTCTCTTCTCTCTCTCTCTCTCTCCTCTTCCTCTCTCCCAGCCTCCCTCTCAACCCCTTCCTCCCGTATCCCCCTCCTAGCCCCTCCCCTTCTCCCCCGCTCCTCTCTGCCAGCTCAAATTCCTCAGGACTCCCCCTCCGGCCCGCCTCGGCCCAGTCGTTTGTTATCACTTTTTCCCCACTTGTACCTCCAGACGTGTGCTTCCCTATCATCGCTTTTGGACCTCAACCCACACTTATTCAACGTCATTTCCGATTCTATGTGCCCATGTGCATTTCATATAAGCGTTCTTGTGTATTTCATTGCTTAAGGTTAACCCATGCTGCGCTAACACAACTCATGGAAGTATTCGTGACCTTCATGTGTGAATGTTTCATGTGACTGCGTTTGTATGGCGTCTTAAGGGTCTCTGGATGAGAGAGAGAGAGAGTATGAGTTTTATTTGTTTATATGTGTGCCTGTGAATCAGTCCGTACGTGTGTGGTTAAGTGTAGTTATATCAGGAAATTCCTTTTTTGTACCACCTTTGTGAAACAAACATTCTGAATGTCTAGAGAACATATCATTTATTTACTTTTTTTCCGCCACATGTAGCTATACGCAAAATAGAACAGTAAGGTGTTTTTGTACTTGGATTAAACATTTTCTTTTGTAAATTTATATAAAGTGAATCATCTATCTCAAATCTAGACTTTTCATTTTTGAGACAAATAGATTTAAGTCCTAACCTACAGAAAAGAGAGGAAACTATTAGTAATTAAAAGTAGCCTTTAGAATACAATAAAATACAGGGTCTAAATAGAAAAGATCATTGACCAACATGCGTGCCATGAGCATGCATGCGCATGTTGCTCGCCATTGCCGCATGGCAAATGGCGATCCTCTGAGGGAAGAGTTGATCGCCGCGGGCGATGCCGGCTGCGCCCACGCCCCCTTGGGTAGGCGTGGCCAGGCACCCCCACGTCATCTCCTTTCGACCTCTCTTTTGGGCGCCGAGGATGCGTTTTCATGTATGCGCATCATGCGTTTCTTGAAACTTTGTAAGGATTATGTAATAAAGTCTCGAAAAATCCTTTTGTTTGTTTCTCCTTGATGAAGCGGCAAGCAAGAAAAGAACGAAACATAGACATACGAATATGCATATATATATATACATACATACATACATACATATTATACATACATATTTTTTTTTTTTTTTTTTTTTTTTTTTTTTTTTTTTTTTTTTTTTTTTACGGTAGGTTCATTCGGGGCCGCGGGGTCACAGCATGATAATTTTTTTTTATGTGTATGCTCTTGGAGGGGGTACTGGGGGGCCCCCCCAGTTCCTTTCCACGGAGAATGCCGGTGTTACCTTTTGGGAATTTTCTCTATTTTATCCGGGCTTGGGCTGGGACTGACTTGGGCTGGCTTTGGGCCCCCCAGTGGTAGGTAGGGAAACGTTCATTCGCAAAAACCAGATGTCCTAGGGGAAGTTCCTTGGGTCTGGTAGTAGATCAATGAAAGCTATATAATAAAATATATTTTATATAATTATCTATAATATATATATATATATATAAAATAATATATATATATAATATATTATTATATATAATATGTATATTAATATATGTAGAATATGATAAAATTTTATAAATGGATAATATATATAATTTCATAATTTTATATAAATATAAATTATTATAATTATAAATATATATAATATGATTTATAGTAATAAGTGTTGTGTGTGTATGTTTGTGTGGTGGTGTTTGTGTGGTTGGTGTGTGTGTGTGTGTGTGTGTGTGTGTGTGTGTGTGGTGTGTGTGTGGGGTGTGTTTGTTGTTTTTTTAGTGTGTTGTAGTATATAAATATATATATATATATATATATATATAAATATATTTATAATTATTATATATTATATATATGTATATTATTATAATATATATTATATATTTATATATATATATATATATATATATAAATATAATAAAAAAATTATAAAAATATATATTATATATATATATGTGTATTTATATGTATTTTTAATGATAATTGTATGTATGTTATATATTTATATATATGTAGAATATATATTTTAAGTATAATATTTATATATTATATATAGTATATATTTGTATGGTTGTATGTTTTTTGTGGTGTGGTGTGTGTGTGTGGTGTGTGTGTGTTTTGGGTGTGTTGTGTGGGGGGTTTTGTTGGGTGGGGGGTGTGTGTGTGTGTGTAGTGTGTTGTTATATATATAATATAATATATAATATATATATATTATATAATATATATAATATATTATATATGTAATATATATATATAATATAATAAAAATTATATATATATATAATATATATTATATATATGTATATATAATATATATATATTATATATATAATATAATATATATATTTTTGGTGTTTTGGGGGTGGGGTGTGTGTGGGGTGGGGGTGTTTGTGTGTGTTTGTTTTTGTGGGTGGGTGTGGTGTTGGTGTGTGTGTGTGTGTGTGTGATGGTGTGTGTGTGTGTGTGTGTGTGTGTGTGTGTATTGTGGGGTTGTGTGTTTTTGTGTGTGTGTGTGTGTGTGTGTGTGTGTGTGTGTGTGTGTGTGTGGTGTGTGTGTGTATAATCTTATATATTATATATATTTTAATAAATATATTTATATAACATATATAATAAAAATATATTTTATATAATATATTTAAAATTATATATATATATTCTTATATACATACATTATATATATATATTATATATATTTTATATAATATACAAATATATTTTATATATATATATATATATATAATTTTACCCCGCCGCCTCGTTCTGGCCACCAACAAAAGGGCAGGTAGGCAGACGGCGTGCTATTCACAGGGTGTAAACATAAAACACTCCAAAGGCCCCGAGCACCACAGTGCCCCAAACACCCGGGGGGGAAACCCCAATGGCGAGGCGGGCACGAAATAAACCCGTGAAGTCTTTCCTTTTTTTAAACCAAGTTTTTACCCGACATTTTTTCTATAGGCACAAACAGGGCAAACCAGCTTCACACTGCACGATACAGCTTAAAAAAGGGCAAACAAAGTTTATCAGGTCAAAAAGGGCCACACACGGGGTCTTCACAGGGAGAGCCCCCAACTCCGACTCCCTGATTTGTTTTTTCCCTTCCTCCGTCACAGCCGTTGCATGTTTCCCCAGGTCCCTTCTGTTAACATGCCCAGGTCCCCTTTTCATGTTAACACATGTTTCCCACAGAGACAAAGACCCCTGGCGTAGCCACTTCCCCCCCCTATAAAGCAGACGACCCGTCTGCTCTGAATACTAACCGAAACAAACTACAGAAATTTAAATAAAAATTAGCCCTCAGGAACAAAAAATTATTTCAAAAAAAAGAAAGTGTTTTGAAAATAAATTCTCAAAACACAAAAATCTTCACCCACGCGGTTTCTTCGCCTCGCGGGGTCGTTCTGGAGGAGGTGTGGGCGGCGGAAATTTGGCATGGCCCCCAGGGGTACTCCTTCCCAAGACCGGGCTCATGGTCACCACTGACGTCGGCTTATCGCCCCCCCCGTCCAAATGTCCCCTCTCTCGGCCCGGGTCTCCAGCCCATCCCCCGCTTTTGGGGCTAAGTCATCTTTTTTTTCCCATGGCCCCAGGATGTCCGGCCCAGGGTAACGCCACACCCGGTGCCCCAAAGTCCTCGAGGAATCAGGCAACGGCCCCACCCCAACCAACTTCTCGCTCCCCAGATTTTTGGGACCTCCATTTCCCCTCACAAATCCATTTTGCACCACTAGCTCCTTCGGGCCTTTATTGGAGAAGTTCTACGAACATGTAACTAACCCCCCCCGGGTCCAACAAGGCTCCCCCCAACCGCTACCCCATCGCCAGCTGCAGGTTTTGAATGGGCTCCACGGGGCCCCTTTTACCCCCACGTATCACCTTGACAGTCGACACCGGATTCTAGAATCTTTCCGGGGGGCAGGGCAGTGCTAAAGCCGTAACACCTCTGCACAGAAACCACGGAAGCAGGGGCACATTTTCACTGTCACCTCACCATTTCCCCGTCCAAGGTTGACACACGCTTACTCTGCGTCGGTAGCCAAGGCCCAGAAAACAGTCTGTGTTTGGGCCACATACACCGGCACCCGGGTGCACCGTCCCCTGCCCACGCCAATACGACCTCCACTGGCCCCTTGAGCTGCACAAAATCCCCGTGACCCCAACTCTCTGTGGTGCGTCGGGAATTTTTGCCAAGGGGCCCAAAATTATCGGCGACTAGGGTTTTTCTCACCCCAGTGTCCACTGCAGGCGGCATGGTTTCCCATCTTTTGAGCCCTCCCCCCTGCACATGTTGGTTCGACGGCGCTTCCCCAAGTGGGGGCCCCGGGCCCCGGGACGGGGGTTTTTCGGCCCCCTTCTCCAGGTTTTCCCCCCTGTCCCCTTTCCCTTACCTTTGGGGACATGCACTCGGATGGGGGGCCATACCTACCACAGTCTTGCGCACTGCGAAGGCATCAGAACCGTCCGTTGAGAGGACATTTCTCCGCTCCCTTCTGACACTGACTACGTCTGTGCCCACCTCTCCGCACCCCAACACAAACCCTTGGGAAAGTGCGGGGCCACCTTCCTCAATGTAACCCCTTTTCCACTTTAGCCTTTCGGCCCCGGGGTCCGGTGGGGCTGACAGCTGGCCTTAGGGCCCCCTGGGTTTCCTTTGGGAAGGCCTCAAAATCCCAAAGGCCCCTTTCCAGCGCCACCTGCAGGCCCGGGTGTGCCCTTGACGAGTTTTCAGCTGCTGGTCTGCAAAGCGTCAACAAAAAAATCGCGGGCCAGACCTGATCTCTCTTCCACAGCCGCAGGGTAGACCTCCTTTCCAAGCGCCTCCACATCCTCGCCAGCTGGACAGTGCTCGCCACGTCATGAGTCCCCTTCTTTAAATGGCCCATTATTTCCTCGGCCCGGGGCGTGGTGCCCGAAACGGGGTTTCAGAGCCCCCCCCCCGCTGGTGTAGAGGCATGTTTGGGGTGCCGGGAGATGCCCCAACAAATTCCCCCCCCGGGGCCCCCCAGCGCTGTTCCCGCTGCGGGCCTTCTCTTCCCGGCTCCAGCCCTGGGCGATCCAGCATTTTAAATTGGGGGACATATGCTCCCGGCCCCCTTCCCGTCGTACTCGTGCTTACCCTAAAGAATGTTTTTGGGGGCCGAGGGCTGCAGGGGAAACCTCCCTGAACTAACACCCTAGGGGGGAGGAAGGGGGTGAGGGAGGCAACGAGGGGGGTTTTACCGGGGTCCGAGTTTGCCGCCACCTTCCCCAAGGGAGCGTTCCGTTGGGGCCCCAGCCTTTCCCCGCGACCAATGGGGCCCCCACATGATCGAGGCCCGGGGATTTCCTGCC
>NC_051423.1:34560907-34563901 GCF_015228065.2 Penaeus monodon | reverse complement strand
CAAACACCAAAAATAATTATACTTTAAAAAGAAAGAGAAAGAGAGAGAGAGAGAAAAAAGAATAAGAACAGCGATAATTCAGTGAAATGGGAGACGAAGGATAAAAGAAAGGAACAAATAAGTAAAAAAAGAAAAGATCAGAAGAGAAGACATAAAAAAAACGAAAATAAAACACGAAAGAGACAAAAAAAAAAAAAAAAAAAAAAAAGGGAGCCAAAGAACACGAAAAAGAGAAAAAATTGTAAAAAGGAGAAAAATGTAATAAAAGATAGACAAGGAGAGAGAGAAAAAAAAGAGAAAAAAATTAAGACCACACGAATGGAAAGAAAGGAAGGGAGGGGGAAGGAGAAGACAAAAAAAGAAGAAAAAAAATTGGAAAAGGGGGAGACAAGAGAGAAAAAAAGAGAGAAAGAAGAGAAAGAAAAAAAAGTAGAAAATGAAAGAAAAAAAAAGTAGAAAATGAAAGAATCTTTTAAAGGGAAAATATAAGGAAAATATTAAACACAAGAAAATAGATAATTTGTGATTGTTGTGGTAGACAGAGTTGTAGAAATATGACCTATTACAGTAGAAATAACTTCTTCGTTATATACCAGAAGGTAGATTGGTAGAGTGGAGTTTACAGTGGTAGGTAAATTGGTAGATTGGAAATTATAGTGCTAGGTGGAACGGTTAGGTGGTAGTCAAAGATTACGGTGGTTGGTAGAACGACAGAGAAAGTGGATATTTGTATATATATATATATATATATATATATATATATATATATATATATTATAATAATATATACATATATAATATATATATCTATATATATATATACTATATATATATATATATATATATTATATATAATATATATATATAATATATATATATATATATATATATGCACACACACTCACACACACACACCACAACACACACACACACACACACACACACACACACACACACACACACCACACACACACACACAACATCATCACTGATATTATATATATATATATATATATATATATATATATATATATATATATATATATATATATATATATATGTGTGTGTGTGTGTGTGTGTGTGTGTGTGTGTGTGTGTGTGTGTGTGTGTGTGTGTGTGTGTGTGTGTGTACCTCTAGCTCCCTCCTCCCCCCTCCCCCTCCCCTCCCCCTTACCCAGTCTTCACACGCCTATTGTTCCAGCCAATGCAATAGGGTTGCCAGGTGTCGCCATAATTTTCAATCTCCTGGGAAACTCGAAATAACCAATTTATTTTTCCTATCCATTCACCTATATGTCTATTTGTTCGTGCATTTTTTTTTTGGGGGGGGGGGGGGGGGGGGGGGGTAGACGGGAGAGAAAATAAACATGATTCGGTGATCAGAGAATAGTTGATTATGTTAGCAACAATAATAATTGTAACACTAATAGTAAAGATTATAATTAGATAAAATAGTTATATTGATAACATTATCAATAACAGCAGCAATGACAGAAGATATAACATTCATGCACGAAATATTACATTTACGGCAAGTGTGATATTAATTACCAGTTAATAATAGATGATAATAATAAAAAAAACTTCTTAAAACTTCTTTCCTTCTCATCTCTCTCTTTCTTCTCCCTCCTCCCTGTCTCTCATTCTCCACCTCTTTTCCTCTCTCACCTCATTCCCCTCCTCTCTCTTTTCCTTTCCTCTCATTCTCCTTTTCCTTCCTTTCTCCCTCCTTATTCTCCTCAATTTTCCCTTTTCTTCCCCTCCGCCTTATCTCTCCCTCCCCCCCTGCCTCCTCCTCCTTTCTTCCCTCTCCCTTTCACATCTCCCTTCCCTTCCCTCACACCTCCCTCTCTCCCCTCTCCCTCTCTCCATCCCTTGTCTCTACCGCTCTCCCTTTTTCCGTCTCCCTCCCTGACCCCTATAGCTCCCTTTCCTCCTCTACCTTCCTTCCCTCTTTCTCATCCTCCCTCCACCCCTTCCCCCTTCCTCCCCCTCCCTCCACCCCTTCCCCCTTACCCCTCCTCTCCCTTCCCTCTTACCCTCGACCCCCTCCCTCCACCCCTTCCCCCTTCCTCCCCCTCCCTCCACCCCTTCCCCCTTACCCCTCCCCTCCCCTCCCCCTTACCCTCGACCCCCTCCCGCCCAAGCAGACCCGAGCAAAAGCAAAACAAGGGCGTGAGAGTATGGGCGTCTGTAGGTGTCACTGCCCCTTGCTAGACAATATCCTGAAGGGTGGGGGGTAGGGGGGGGGTAGAGGTGTCCAGGAGGCAGGGGAGGATGAGGGAGGGGGGGAGAGAGAGGTAGGGGAGGAAGAGAAGGAGGTGAGGTGTGAGTACTGGGTAAGTGAAGGGGGTGGAGGGGAGAGAATAAAGGTGAGAGGAGGTAGAGGAGGAGGATGGGGAGATGTGGGGTAGAGGAGGAAGAGGAGGAGGTGTGAGGTAGGGAGGAGGAGGAGGAGGAGAAGGAGGAGGAAGAGGAGGAGGAGGTCTGAGGTAGGGAGCAGGAGAAGTAGAGATAAGGAGGATGGGGAGCACACACGAACGCACACACACACACACACACACACACACACACACACACACACACACACACACACACACACACACACACACACACACACACACACACGCCCGCGCGCACCTATAGAGGATATGATACTTTCTTTGCTAGCGGGTGGTAAGGAGGGGGGGGGGCGGTGCATATGTACGTGTTCCTGTGTGTGTGTGTGTGTGTGTATGTGTGTATGTGTGTGTGTGTGTGTGTGTGTGTGTGTGTATGTGTGTGTGTGTGTGTGTGTGTGTGTGTGTGTGTTTGTGTTTGTGAGTATGTTTGTGTGTCTGTATATACTATATATATTTATGTCTGTGTCTTTATGCATGAATGTATTTATGTATGTATGTATGTACGTATGTATGTAGATATGTATGTATGTATGTATGTATGTATGTATGTATGTATGTATGTATGTATGTATGTACGTATGTATATTCCATA
>NC_051423.1:34550907-34553407 GCF_015228065.2 Penaeus monodon | reverse complement strand
TTCTTATTATTCCATTCCTCTTTTCTTCTCATTTTCTCCCTTTTTCTCTTTCTTTTTCTCTTCGTTCCACATTTCTTTCTTTTTTCTCCTTTTCCTATGTTCTTTCTGGTTTCTTGCATCCTCTCCTTTCTTTTTTTCTTCTTCTTCTTCTACTATTCATCCAGGTTTTTCCTTCTTCCTCTTTCGTTCTCTTTCTTCCTCTTCTACGTATTAATCTGATCTTTTTTTTGCATCTTTTATTTCCTCTCCTTTTCCATCTCTTCCTTACGTTCCTTAAATATTTTTCCCTCTTCCTCTCCTTTCTTCTGTTTCTCTGTTAATTCTTCTTTCGCTCTCTATCTCCTTCTCTTCTTCTAATGCTCGTTTTCTTTCCTTTTTTTATTTTTATCGCTTTCTATTTTCTATTTTCTTTTCTCCTCTTCTCCTACTCCTCTTTTACTTCTTCCTTTCATTCCTCCTCATTCGCCTCTGCTTTCCATTCTCCTTTTCTCCTTGTTTCTCTCTTTCCCCTTTTCGTTGTCATTCGCTTCTATTTTCTCTCGTTATTTCTTCTTTTCTTCCATTTTTCCTTCTTCCCCGTCATCACTGCCTCTCCTACCTGCCCTACCCCCCTCTCCCTTCCCCCCATCCCCCTTCTACCTCTCTTCTCCCTCCCCCCATCCCCTTTCTACCTCCCCTCTCCCTTCCTCCCATCCCCTTTTCTACCTCCCCTCTCCCTTCCTCCCATCCTCCCTCTTCCTCCCCTCTCCCTTTCCCCCTTTTCATTCATTCTCTTTCTTTCCCCTTTCCACCCCCCTTGCGAACACTTAAGGACAAAGGCACACGGGAGGTCAGAGAGAAAGAGGGAAAGAAAGAGAAAGGGAGAGAAAGAAAGAGTGAGAAGGCAGAGTGAGTAATTCCTCCCCCCCCCACCTTCCCTCTCCCTCCCCCTGTTCTTCTCTCCCTCCCCTCTCCTTCCTCCCCTTCCCTCTCTTTCTCCTCCCCCAAACTCTTTCTCTTTCTCTCACCTATCCCCATTCGCTCCCTCCCTCCTTCCCTCCTTCCCCCCTCCCTCCCTCCTCCCTCATTGCCTCCCTCTCTCCTTCCTTCCCTGTCCCTCTTCTACCCTTCTACCCCTCCCTTCTCCCCCATCTCTCTTCCCCCCAACAACTATCCTCCCCTCCCCTCTACTCCACCCTCCTCCTCCCATTCCTCTCTCCCTCCCTCCCTCATCCTCTGTCCCTCCTCCTCCCATCCCTCCCTCCCTCATCCTCTGTCCCTCCTCTACCCCTCTACCCCTCCCATCACTTCCCCTCCTTCCCCCCAACCGCCATCCCCCACCCCCCCCTCTACCACGGGTGTATGGTAACCCTGCAGCGCCGCCGATCCCGTTCTATGGCAACCCTGCAGAGCGCCGACTTATGCCTTGTATGGCAACCCTGCGAACCTCTTGTTTATGTCGATAAATGTGAAAAGAAGAAGGGGAGGAGGAGAACTAACAAGAAAGAAAGGAGGAGGAAAAGAAGAAGAGAGAGAGAGTGAAGAGGGGGATGTGGACTCATGTGGAGCAGGGGGTTGGGGCGTTGGGGCGTTGGGGGGGTTGGGGGTATAGGGGGAGAAGAAACCCTTAAAAAAAGGTAAAAAAAAAGAAATAAAGATTGAAAAGAGGGAGGAACATGGCCGTAAGTTGAAAATTATATTGTTACGCTGACAATAGAAGTAACTATTACCCGTGAGAGGACAGCGATTCTCTTTATTAAGAAATCTGTATCATACACCGATCATACCCAAAGGTGGGGGGGTGGAAGGGGGAGGGGGGAGGGGGAGATGATAGGTGGGGGAGGTGAAATGGGAGGGGTAAGGGAGGGGGAGGGGGAGGGGGAGGTGATAGGGAGAGGGAGGAGGGGAAAGAGGGAGGGGGAGGTGAAAAGGGGGGAGTGGGAGGGGGGTTTAAGGATAGATATGCAGGAGAGGGGGGGAGGGAAGTGAGGGGTAGAAAGGGAGATAGGTAAGGGAAGGTGGAGGGGTGATAGGGAGAAGAGGAGAAGGGGGAGGGCGTAGGGAGGGGGTATCGTAGAAGAGGGTAGTGAGGGGATGGTAAGGTGAGGCAGGGGGAAGGGGAGGGGGGTTGGAGAAGAGAGAGGGAGGGGGGTTAGGGGGTTGTGTAGGGGTAAAGGGGGGGTGCCTCGGTGCCTTTGGGGTCACTGATTGCGGAAAGGTCGTGCTTTTGTGACGTAATAATCTCGAGAGGGGTCGTATTTTCTTTATAAACAACGCCCGTCACGGTACCTTTGAGTGAGGGAACGTGGGGGGGTAGGAGGGAGGGAGGGAGGGAGGGGGGCCTCACCTGAATACAGAAAAAAAATATATTGAAAGATAAGAAAAAGAAATAATTGAGATATTATCTTTTTTATCCTTATCTATCTATTTATCTTCGTTTCCTTTTATGTCTTTTTTACATAGTGGTGAAAAGTTGGATTTTCCATTTTTACGGTTTCTTGTCACGTAAACCGAATAATGG
>NC_051423.1:34535907-34540907 GCF_015228065.2 Penaeus monodon | reverse complement strand
CATGACCCATGAAGAGTTTTAAAAAAATCTAGCTCTTACTCAGGGTACCTTGTCGCAGTAAAAAAAAAAAGAAAAAGAAAAAAAAAGAAAGAGAGAGAGAGAGAGAGAAAAAAAAAATGATCTGCAATCCTACTGCAGCTTGCACGAGTGTACTGTTGATTCGAACTGTTGGCTGGAGGTTAGGAGATGCTAATTCTACATTCTGCTGGACTACAGCCGAAGAGATGTGCGTAGAAAGTCTCCCGGTCTCGCCGAGGGTAACGTGAGAGTGCGTGACTTCGGCTGCGACTGTTCCTGGTGTGGTAGGCTGAGGGAAAGATAAGGAGGAGGAGGAGGAGGAGGAGGAGGAGGAGGAGGAAGAGAAAGAAGGTGGAGGAGGAGGAGAAAGAAGGAGGAGGAGGAGGAGGAGGAGGAAGAGGAAGAAGAAGGAGGAAAAGAAGAGGAGGAGGAGGAGGAAAAGAAGGAGGAGGAGGAGGAGGAGGAAGAAGAAGAGGAGGAAAAGAAGGAGGAGGAGGAGGAGGAGGAGGAGGAGGAGGAGGAGGAGGAGGAGGAGGAGGAGGAGGAGGAGGAGGAGGAGGAGGAGGAAGAGAAAGAAGATGGAGGAGGAGGAAGAAAAGAAAGAAGGAGGAGGAGGAGGAGGAGGAGGAGGAGGAGGAAGACTGAAGTTGTAAGGAAGTGGGGGGGGGGCTGTTCTGCTGTCTCTCTCTCTCTCTCTCTCCTTTTCCTGACATAATTTACGCCTTAAGTAATCTAAAAAAAAGAAGAAGAAAAAAAGAAATCTAAAAAGGGAATGTTTTTCGGGAAAATTTCCTTGCACATTTATCGCAATTTTTCCTCCGCTCTCTTTCTCTTTTGCTTTTCTTTCCTTTTTTCTTTACTTGCTTGTTTTACTTTTTTACTTGTTTTTTTTCTTTTACTTTCTTTGCTTGTGTTTCATCTGTTTACTTTGCTTTACTTTTAACTTTGTTTTCTTTTTACTTTTTTTGTTTTTTTGAACTTTGTTTTTTGTTGTTTTTTACTTTTTTTCTTTTTTTTATTTTTTTTTTTTTTGTTGTTTTTATCACTGTATTTGTTTTCCTTCTTTGTTTGTCTTGTTTACTTCCTTGTTTTGTCTTGTTTACTTCCTTGTTTTGTCTTGTTTACTTCCTCGGTTTGTCTTGTTTACTTCCTCGTTTTGTCTTGTTTACTTCCTCGTTTTGTCTTGTTTACTTCCTTGTTTTGTCTTGTTTACTTCCTTGTTTTGTCTTGTTTACTTCCTTGTTTTGTCTTGTTTACTTCCTTGTTTTGTTGTTTACTTCCTTGTTTTGTCTTGTTTACTTCCTCGTTTTGTCTTGTTTACTTCCTTGTTTTGTCTTGTTTACTTCCTTGTTTTGTCTTGTTTACTTCGTTTTACTTTTTTTTTTTACTTTGTTTTTCTTTTTTTTTTTTACTTGTGTTTCATCTGACTATGAGAAATAATCCGTGTTTATTTAGTTAATGATGGATATTTAATTAATGATAATTATTTAATTAATGATGAATATCTAATTAATTTAGAGTATCTAATTAAGGATTAAAATTTAGTTAATGATGGATATTTAATTAATGATGAATATTTAACGAATGGCGAATACCATTCACTTTCTCTTCAACAGCCAAATTATAGTATCAAAAAATATTCAGAAATATTTTTATCTTATAAAATGCGAAGAGAGGAGAAGGAAAAGGGGAAGAAAAAGGAGAAAGGAGACAAATTAGAAAAGGAAAAATAAGGAAAGGAAGAGGAAATATTGAGGAATAGAAGGTCGGAGAAGAAGAAGAGGAAATAGCACTAGAAAGAAGAATAGAATGTGGAGGAGAAGGAAGAGAAGATAAGGAAGAACTGGAGAAGGACGAGGAAGAAAAAGAAAGAAGATGGAGATGGGGAAGAAGAAGAAAAGATGAAGAGGAGGAAGAAGAAGAGAAAAAAAATAAGAAAGAAGAAGGAGATGGGGAAAAAGAAGAAAAGACGAAGAAGAGGAGAGTAAAGAGAAGACAAATAAAAAGAAAAACGGAAAAAAGGAAGAAAAAAAACAGGAGAAAGGAAAGACAGAGGAGGAGAAAAGGGAAGAGAGAGAAAGAAAGAGGAAGAGAGGAAGACGAAGAAGGAAGAGGCGAGAAGTAGAGAATACGGGGGGAGGGAAGGGGAGGGAAGGGGAGGGAAGGGAAGGGAAGGGGAGGGAAGGGGAGGGAAGGGAGGGAAGGGAGGGAAAGGGATGGAAGGGAGGGAAGGGGAGGAAGGGGAGGGAAGGGGAGGAGGAAGGGAAGGGAGGAAGGGGAGGGAAGGGAGGAGGGGAGGAAGGGGAGGGAAAGGAAGGGAAGGGGAGGGAAGGGGAGGGAGGGAGGGAAAGGGGAGGGAAGGGGAGGGAAGGGGAGGGAAGGGAGGGAGGGAGGGGAGGGAAGGAAGGGGAGGGAAGGGGAGGGAAGGGGAGGGAAGGGGAGGGAAGGGAAGGGAAGGGGAGGGAAGGGGAGGGAAGGGGAGGGAAGGGGAGGGGAGGGGAGGGAAAGGGAAGGGAAGGGAAGGGGAGGGAAGGGGAGGGAAGGGGAAGGGAAGGGGAGGGAAGGGGAGGGAAGGGGAGGGAAGGGGAGGGAAGGGAGGGAAGGGGAGGGAAGGGAAGGGAAGGGGAGGGAAGGGGAGGGAAGGGGAGGGAAGGGGAGGGAAGGGGAGGGAAGGGGAGGGGAGGGAAGGGAAGGGGAGGGAAAGGAAAGGAGGAAGTGGATTGAAAAGAGGAGGACGGAAGGAAGGAGGCGTAGAAAAGTAGGAAGGAAGGAAGAGGGATGGAGAGAGGAGGAAGGAAGGAAGGAGGCAGAGAGAAGGGGAAGGATGGAAAGAGATGTAGAAAAGTAGGAATAATGGGAGATATAGAAAAGGAGGTACGAAAGGAAGGGGATGGAAGGAGGAGGAAGGAAGGAGGAAGGAAGGAAGGAAAGACAGAAAAGGAGGAAGGAAGGAAGGAAGGAGAGACAGAAAAGGAGGAAGGAAGGAAGGAAGGAGATACAGAAAAGGAGGAAGGAAGAAAGGAGAGACAGAAGAGGAGGAAGGAAGGAAAGAGATACAGAAAAGGAAGAAGGAAGGAAGGAAATATAGAAAAGGAGGAAGGAAGGAAGGGGGGGGGAGGAGGGAAAAAGGGGAGGAGGGGAAGGGAAGGGAAATGGTACTCGCCTCACACGCTCCAAAACGAAAGGAGAAAGCATACAAAAAAAAAGAAAAATAAAAAATAAAAAGAAAATAAAGAACACTATTCGAAGCTTACACGGGAAATGCACAATGCTTGATACTGTTCCCAGACCCCCCCACCCCCCTCCTCCCCTCCCCCCACCTCTTCACCCTCTTTCCTCCCTGTCTCCTCTCTCCACTCCTCCCCCTCCCCCCACTCCCCTCACCCATCCCCCATTTTCCTCCTCCTCCTTCCTGTCTCCTCTCCACTCCTTCCCCTCCCCCCACTTCCCCCCCCCCATTTCCCTCCTCCTCCTGCTGTCCTCTCCCCCACTCCCCTACCCCTCCCCACTTCCCCCCTCCCCTCCCCACTCCCCTCCCCCTCCCCCCTTTTTTCCAGTTAATGGGGTGTTGTCAGAAGGAAGAAACGAGGAAGGGGGAGGTGGGGGGAGGGGGAGAAAAAGAGGGTGGAGGGGGTAAGGGGTGGAGTAGAGGGGGGGGGATGGAGGCGAAAGAAGGGAGAGGAAGAGGATAGGATAGAAAAGGATTGGTGAGAAGGATGGAGCGAGGGCTAGGATGGAGGAGGATAGAGAGACGAAGGAGGGAAGAGTAGGATAAAGGAGAATAAAGGAGAAAAAAAAGAAGGAAGGAGGCATAAGATAGAGAAAGATAGATGGAAAGAAGGAGGGATAGGATAGAGGAGGATAGAGAGAAGGAAGAGAGGGGGACAAGATAAAGAGAGATAGGGCAATGGGAAAGAAGGATAGAGGAGGAGAGAGAAAAGGAAGGAGGGAAGAGTAGGATAGAGAAGGATAGAGAGAAGGAAAAGGGAAGAGTAGGATAGAGAAGGATAGAGAGAAGGAAGGGAGGAGAGGCCGGACAGAGGAGGATAGGAGAGGCAAAAGGAGGGCGTGACAGAATAGTAGAGGATAGGGAAAAACGTGTCATAGAAGGGAAGGACAAAGAGGGATAGGAGGAAAGGAAGGATAGAGGGTAGTAAGAGAATAGAAGAGAAGAATGAAGGAGGGAGGGAGGAAAGGGAATGCATAGAGGAATAGAAAATAAACAGAGGAAAAGAGAGAGAGAAAAAAAAAAGTTGATTAAAAACACATCGTGAAGCGTAGAAGAAAGACTGAACGAAATACAGTAAAGGGGAAAATACTGGACGTGGGAATAGGGAATAGGAGTTAGGAGGAGAAGAAGAGAGAAGAGAAGAGAGGAGGAGGAAAAGGAGAGAGAGAGAGAGAAGAAAAAAAAAGGCTGAATAGAATGCAGTGTCTACGGCCTGAGGAGCCCCTAGCTATTAGGTTCTCCAGCTGCTGTTGGGCGCCCTGGCTCTCTGCTGAAGGGGAAAAAAGGAGATCAGTCTACTCTGCTTGAAGACTGATCGGGGGGGAAGGGGGGGAGGGGGGGTTGTTGCCGTTCCTGGGGGAAGAGGGGAAGGAAGGAGGGGGGGGGGTGTTGCCGTTCCTGTAGGGAAGGGGGAGAGGGGGAGAGGGGGAGAGGAGGGGAGTTGTGTGGTCCAGATGTGAAAAGGACGGGAGATAGGGAGGAGGTAGGGAGGGAGGGAGGGAGGGAGGGAGGAAGGGAGAGGAGGGAGGGATGAAGGAGGGGGAGAGGGAGGGAGGAAGGACGGAGGGAGGAAAGGAGGGAGAAGGGAGGGAAGGACAGGGGAAGGAGGAAGGGAGAGGAGGGAGAAGGGAGGTGGGAAGGAGGAGAAGGGAGGGGAGAAAGGAGAGGGAGGGAAAGGGAGGGAAAGGGGACGAAGGGGAGAGGAAAAGGAGGGGGTGAGGGAGGAAGAGGGAGAGGCGGAGAAAAGAGATTT
>NC_051423.1:34494778-34503408 GCF_015228065.2 Penaeus monodon | reverse complement strand
CTCGGCATCTCACAACCCCCCAACCCTCCCCCTCTCTCCTCTCCCCCCCCCTCTCCCCCCCCTCCCCCCCTCTCCTCAACCCGGCACTCCATCAAGTCCCTCACTCCCCTCCTTCCTTTCTCCCTATCCTCCGCTCCTCCCGCAACTCCCTCACCTCCCCCCCATTCCCCCCCGCACCTTCCCCCTCCCCCTTCCTCCATCTTTTTCTCTCTTTATCTTTTATTCTGTTTCTCTTTCTGGTTTTCTTTTGCTGTTTCTCTCTTTCATTTTATTTTCTATTCCATTTCCTTTTTTTTTCTTTCTTTCTTTCTTTCTCTCTCTCTCGTTCTGTTGTTGTTGTTTTCTTTCTCTTTTTATTTTTTTTTCTTTCTGTTTTTGTTTCTGTTTCTCTTTCTGATCTAATTTCTCTTTATTTCGTTTTTTTTCCTTTCTCTTTATATTTCTCTTATTCTCTTTCTCTTTTTGTTTTTGTGTATGTTTCTATTTATATTTCTTGTTATATTTATATTTATCTTACTGTCTCTCTATTTCTCTCTTTTTATATCTCTCTTTTCCTTTCTTTATATATTTCTCTTTTAATTCTCTCTCTCTCTTTCTCTCTCTCTCTCTCTCAGAACACAGAAAGAAGGAAAGAAAGACAAAGAAAAAAAATGAAAAAATAAAAATTTAAAAAAAAATAAAATAAATGGTAGCGCTAACCACATTTTCGTCTCGCAAAGAAAACGGGAAATGTCAACAGAAAACGTAATGTCCGGAAGACCAATTTGGAAACGAGTTTTAAGATCTTGTTCCCGTAACTCTGAGGCGCCGAGTCCTTGGTCAGCCGATGTTTATGTTATGTACCGCGGGATGTACGAGGAGGAGGAGGTGGAGGTGGAGGTGGAGGAGGAGGTGGTGGTGGAGGTGGATGGGGGAAATTGGGGAGGTGGATGGGGGGAATGGGGGAGGTGGTGGTGGAGGATGATGTGGAAAAAGGGGAGTGGTGGTGGTGGTGAAGAAAAGTAGGGAGGTGGCGAGGAAGGGGGAAGTGGAAAAGGGGGAGATGGAGGAAGGGTGTGGTAGTGGTGAAGAGGGAGATGGTGGAGTGGGGTGGAGATGAAAGTGGAGATGGAGAAAGGTGGTGGTGGTGGAAAAGGGGAGGTGGTGGAGAAGGGAGAGATGGTGATGAATGAAAAGAGGGAGGTGGTGGAGAATGGTGGTGGTGGTGGAGAAGGTGGAGGTGGTGAAAGAAGTAGTGATGGAGGAGGAGTTTTTGTCGTTGGTGGAGGAGGAAGAGGACGGGGTGTTGGAGATGGTAATGGAGGTGAAGATGAAAGAGGAGGAGGAAGAAGAAGAGGAGAAGAAGAAGAGTTAATAAAAGTGGAAGAGGTGATGATTGTTGGAGAGGAAGAAGAGATGGTGTTGGAGATCGTAGCGAAAATGAAGGAGTGATGGAGGTAGTCATGAAGCTGAAGATATGAACAGATTAGTTTGTTTTTAGAAATTTTAGGCTGAGAAAAGAAGAAGAAGAAGAAGAATTAGAGAAGGAGAAAGATGTTGCTTTGTGTGTTGTACCACCCACCTTCCCCCCTCCCCCCATTTCCCCCTTCTCCCTTCCCCATTCACCCCTTCCCCTCCCCCTTCCCCTTCCCCCCTTCCTCCTCTCCCTTCCCCCTCCCCTTCCCCTTTCCCCCTTCTGCCTTCCCCCCCCCATTTTCCCCCTTCCCCCCTTCCCCTTTTTCCCCCCCCCCCTTTCCCCCCCCCCTTCCCCCTTCCCCTCCCCCTTCCCCCTTCCCCCTTCCCCCTCCTCCCTTCCCCCTCCCTCTTCCCCTTCCCCCCTCCCCCCCCCCCCCCTTCCCCTTCCCCTTCCCCCTTCCCGGGGACACACTGTCTGAATGTCTGAGCGGGGAAATCCGGTCGAGAAAAAGTCTTGGTTGAACGTGGGAGGAGAATTTGGTGGAAATTTTGGTTTTACGATATAATATATATATTATTATAATATATAATATATATATATTAAATATATTATTATTATAATTGTGTGGGTGTGTGTGTGCTTTGGGTGTTTGGTCTTGTGGGTTTTGTGTGTATATAATAATATATATAAATATATTTTATATATATTATATTATTTTATATGTATTATTTTTTGGTTAATTAGTATAATATATATATTTATTATATAATATATATATATTTAAAATATATAATATATATTATATTTAATTTTTTTAAACTTTAAATTTATTTTATTTTAAATTTTTTTATTTTTATATATATATATATATTATATATATATATACTATTTATAAATTTTATATTAAAATATTATTTATATAATATATTATTTATATATAAATATATGTAAATGTATATTTATCATATATATGCAAATTAAAATTGATTTATTTTTTTATATTAAAAAAAAATTATATATGAAAAAAAATTTAATTAATTTAACAATATATATGTTTAAAATTATATTAATATTATATTATAAATATAAATAATATAATGTTGTCTATGTATTAATTTTTGTGGTGTGTGTTGTGTGTGTGTGTGGTGGTGTGGGGGGTTTTGGGTGGTGTGTGTGGGTGTGTTTTGTTGTGTGGGGTGTGGTGTTGGTGTGGTGTGTTTGTGTGTGTTGTGTGTGGTTGTTTGTGTGTGTGTGTGTGTGTGTATATATATTTATATATTATACCTTAATGTATATATATCATAATATATACATATATATATATATATTTTATATAATATATTATTATATATGTTTTAATATACTATAATATACTACTAAAATATTATATATTTTATATATTAAAAATTTAAAATAAAATTATTTATATTTATATGTATATTTTATTATTATGTTGCATATGCTTTTGTTGGTGTGTGTGTGTTTATGTATTATATTTTAAAATTTATATTATATTATATATATTTATATTTTATATATATTTTAATATATTTATAAAACACATATATATAAATAAAATTTTGATTTAGTTGTATTATATTGTATTTTATATATATATATATAATATTATTATTTATATATTTATATATATAATATTTAATGTTTTTATATCATATATATTATACTACATATTTTAAATTATATATGTATATGTATTTATTATGTATGCTATGCATTATGTGTGTGTGTGTATTATGTATGTAGTTTATTATATATATATTTAATATTATATATATTAAATTTAATCTATATATATTTTAATATATATAAACCATATATATAATATTATATGAAAATTTATATATAAGATAAATGAATTTATTATATAATATTATATATATTATATAATTATATATTTAATATATTTTATAATATTAATTATATATTATTATTATACAAATAAATAATACATACATTTTTAAAATATATATGTATATATTTATTTATGTAGTATTCTTTGCTGTGTGTGTGTGATGTATAATTATGTAGTTTTATTTTTATAAATATATATATATATTAATATAATATATATTGTATATATATATAATTAAAAAAACACATATATTAAATTTATATAGATATATATATGATATATTGAATTTTGTTATATATATATTAATTTATATATATATCATTTTATATAAAACAAAATTTACATAATATATGATATAAAATTGATATATTATAATATATTAATATATTATATAATAATAATAATATTTTTATAAAATCCACACGTTGTTTTTAAAATAATTATATATATATATATTATATATATATATATATTAAAATTATATATATTTATTATAAAAAATTATATTTATATATTAAAATTATTATATATATATATATTTGTGTGTGTTGTGTGTGTGTGTGTGTGGTGTGTTGGTGTTGTGTGTGTGTGTGGGTTGGTGTGTGTGTGTGTTTGTTTGTTTTGTGTTGTTGTGTTATTAATATATATATATTATATATATTATTATATAATTATTATTATATATATATATGTAATATTACTCTATAAAATATGCTTTTAAAGCACCAGCTGTTCTAATCAAAACAGCAGAAAAAACCATTAAAACCGTCGATTTAATTCCCCCAAATCTCACCCTTTTAGACGTTTCCCTCCTCCCTCTATTAAGCTGGTTACTTCCACGGACCGTAAATAAAAGAAAAGAAAAAAGGGAAAAATGAAAGAAAGAAAGGGAAAAAGAAAAGGGGGGAGGAGGTAGCGTTAAAGAGAGAGGCATGATCCCCTGGACATTTGCGGGGAGTGCTCGTCCCCTAATGGCCGTTTCCGATAGATAATGACCCCAATTAGAAAAAGGCTTACGCCAGACAAAAACCTGCGGGGGAAAAAAGGGAATACGATTTGCTTGGGAAAAAAAAGAGCATCGGGCTTTTGGGGGAAACGGATCGGAAACAACGGAAACAAAATAGCATCGCGATCTAGAGAGAGAAAAGAATATGGAAACAAAAGAGGATCGAACCCTATAGAAAACAAAACAAAACATGGAATAGCCTAGAACAAAAGAGTATCGTAAACTATAGAAAACATTAAAATGAAAACGGAATAACAAATGAAAGAAAAAAAATACATGGAATCACCCGAAACAAAAGTGCATCGCCGCGAGACCACGAGAGGCGGAGGGGGAGGATCGAGTCGTATCTTGGAAACGATTGAGTGGCCTTTGAGGTCGGCGTTTGCTTATTGGAGGACAAACGAGGTTCTTTTTCTTTTTTTTTTGTAATGTGCTTAAGAGAGAGAGATAGAGAGAGGAAAAAGAACCGGGAGAAAGGGGAAGAACGATGCATTTGGTAAAGAACTGACTTTATAATCTTCTGCGATAAGGAAAAGTAAGACGGGAAAAGGGGAAAAATAGAGACAGCTAAGCACAACAAAAAGAGGTGAAAACAAATGCATAGAAGAAACCTTATCAAAATGTTTATTTCTCTCTCTCTCTCTCTCTCTCTCTCTCTCTCTCTCTCTCCCCCTCTCCTCTCTCTCTCTCTCTCTCCCCCCTCCCTCCTCCCTCCCTCCCTCCCTCCTCCCTCTCTCTCTTCTTCTCTTTCTCTTCTCTCTCCCCTCCCTCTCTCTCCTCTCTCTCTCTCTCTCTCTCTCTCTCCTCCCCCCCCCTTTTTTCTCTCTCTTCTCTCCCCTCTCTTCTCTCTCTCTCTTTCCCCTCTTCCTCATCAGTCTGTCTATCAATCTATCTACCGATCTATAAATCTCAGTTTGTCTGTTCCCCACTCCTACTTACCTCCCCCTCCCTCCATCCCCTCCCCCCCCTTCTCTCTCCTCCCTTTTTTTCCCTACCCCCCTTCCTTCTCTCCCTTTCCTTTTTCCCATACCCACTCCCCATCCCCCGCTATCTCCCCCCCACCCCCTCTCATCTCCTCTCCCCGCCTCATCTCTTCCCTCTCCCCCCTACTTCCTACCCCTCCTCCCCACCCTTACCCTCTCTCTCTCTCGCTCCCTACCCCCTTCCCCCTCCTCCCCATGCCCCTGGCCAGGCATGGCCTCTCCGTGGACAAGTGCATTCCCACTCCCCCCTCCCCCCCTCCCCCTAGATGTCCTCCCTCCTCCCTACCTCTATTCCCAACCTCCCCCTCCCCTCCCCCTATCTCCCTAAATGCACTCCCTCCCCCCTCCCCCCTAATGAATGGCCTTCTCACCCTTGGTAATGGCCATGGACATCGGCCATCAATAATGCTGGCACCTCACAGTCTGCCACCCAGAGAGACACAGAGAGAGACAGAGAGAGAGGGGGGGGGGGGGGCAGAGAGAGAGAGAGACAGAGAGAGAGGCAGAAAGAAAGAGAGAGAGAATGAGGGGGGTGCAGAAAGAGAGAGAGAGACAGAAAGAAAGAGGAAAAGGGGGAAGAAAAAAAGAGAAGGGCGGGGAAAGAAAGAAGAGGGGAGAAAAAAGGGGGAGAGAGAGAAAAGAGGAAAGAAAAGGGGAAACCCCAAAGACAACAGACAACGACAGAGAGACATTAGACAGAAAGAAAAAGAGAGGGGGGGGCAAAGAGAGACAGAGACAGAGAGAGAGACAGAAAGAGAGAGAGAGAGGAGGACGGAGAGAGAGAGAGAGAGAGAGAAAGAGAGAAAAAGAGAGAGAGAGAGAGGGGAGAGGGGAGGAAAAAAAGAGGGGAGAGAGGGAAGAGGAGAGAGAGAGAGAGAAAGGGAGAGTTAGGGGGGGGGGTAAAAAACCAACCACATTATGACCTAACATCATGATACGGGGGAAGACTTCAAAAGCATGGCCATAACTTTCATTTTCAAATGGGCCCCATACGATTTAAAAGCATGCGATATCCTAATGCATCACCGGAAAAAAATTGATAACACGGCCGCATCCCCGTGTTTTCCTTTTAAAGATAATGAAAATAAGATAGAAAAATAGAACATGAAATGAAATAATATAACTGCATAAGTTAAGTTAACTTTCCACCCTGGTCAGCTGCTCAAATATAATTGATAAAGTGTAGCATTCTAAAATAACTATAATTTTACACTGTAAAATTAAAATATAGAATTTTTATCAGGCAGGTATTCGTAGAACACTTTACAATCCATAATTTAAATGCCTTTGCCATTGTGTTTACATTACAAAATTTTTTCAGTGTGTTAAAACTCATATATAAAATTTAAGATTGGTTAGAAGGGAAACAGTCTCAAAGTTACCTTTCCCATTGCTCTGTGGGCTGAAGACGTATCACGTAAACCTGAATATAAGTCAATGTTTTGCTTAATTTTTTCCCAAACACACTCTAAAACTAGATTTATCCGCACTTCTTGCACCGTGCAATTGCCAGTACATTCTGCTACATTCTGTACCTTGCATTCTCTGGTTTGACTTCGGTGCCACCCACAGGAGGGATATCACTATACTGACCATAATGCCTTAGTTTCAGTTTTCAGGCCTTTGCAAGTTGGTAAGATCTGTCAGTTCTTCCTCATGAGAACTTTTTCATATCTGTGCAACCCTAGGAAAAAGTATCCCAAATATTATGTTTACAGCGTTTTTACAATTGGCTTCTTTATTAGAAAAAAGTATGAATGAGAATGAACATCTTCACAATACAAGAGATGTATTTAATCGGTTTTATGTATGCCAAAGATATAATCGAAACCGGCTAGATACCTCTTTTGTAATGTTAAAATAATAATTCTCACTCATATCTTTTCTACATTTGTCAACATGAATACGCTTTCGGCTTCTTTAGCTAATCAATCTACCTAGCAGTAACAGACAGATATCAACATGCCATAGTATCTATACAGAGGAATGTCTGACTTGTTACGTTGAACCCCCTGCCGCCGGGAAAAGTCAATGTTCAACGTATTATTATTTTGAGAAATGCATTTACACATAGATGGCTCCACCCGTAGCCACCAAGGAGTTAATTAATAGGTCTACGTGAACTCACCTGATTTTCTTTTCCTTGGGTTTCCGAGAAAAGGTTGTTATTTTGTAACGCTTTTGATATCGGTTTTGTTAGCCTCATTGTTGATATTATAAGTGTTGTTAATAATACTAATAGTTGTGTAAAATTAATATTTCCGAAAATCAAGGAAAATGGTACACAGATGCGGTAGGTAGAATTGATAACTGACTCCTTGGTGATAACCCTGTGGGCCTCATGTGTAGAAAAAAATAAAAAACGCTACATATCCCTTTCGGGGGGGGAAAATGCCTACACAATTTTTTTTTTCTTCAGGTTTAAAGGAAGAGCAATTTCCAACTCACAGAAAACTTTTCATGATCCTAAAATTTTAAGAATTCCGTTGTGTGGAGTATGCCTGTTAATTCTGCCTGTATAATGCCGACCTAATTACCATCTCTCTTATCAACTTAATGCTACAGTAAACCGTTATCGTTAAAGAATAAGAAAAAAAAATCGATATGAAAAATTTGGGTATTTTCTTCCCTGATTTCCCAAAATCTTTTTTTTTTTTTGTTTTTTTTTTCCCCCGGGTTTTAAACCAATTGCAAATTTTTTTTTTTTTCCTTTTCTTCTTTTGAATTTAAGGGGGGAAAAGGGAAAAAAATTTTAAAAAAAAAGCGATTTTTTGGGGGCTTTTTTTTCCCCCCTAAAGAAGGGTAAAAAATTTTTTTTTTTTTTTTCTTTTTTTTTTTCTTTTTCTCCCCCTTTTTTTTTTTTTTTTTATTTTTTCCCTTTTTTTTTTTTTTCCCCCCCCCTTTTTTTTTCTTCCTCCCCCCTTTTTTTATCTCCCCTTTTTTCCTATTTTTCTTTTTCTCTCCTTTTTTTTTTTTTTTTATTTTCCTTTTTTTTTTTTTTTTTTTTTTTTTTTAAAAAAAACCCCCCCCAAACCCCCCAATTTTTTTTTTTAAAAAGGGGGGAAAAAAAAAAAAAAAAAAAGGGAAAGAAAAAAGGGGGGAAAAAGGGAGAAAAAGAGGAAAAGAGGGGGGGGAAGAGGAAGAGAGGGAGGGGGAGAAAAGAGGGGGGGGAAGAGGGAAAGAGAGGGAAAAGAGAGGGAAAAAGGGGGGGGAGGAGAGAGGGGGAGAGAGAGAGAGAGAAGAGAAGAGAGAAGAGGGGGAGAGGAAAGGGGAAGAGAGGGAAAGGAAAGAGAGAGGGGGGAAGAGGAAAAGAGGGGGAGAAGAAGAGAAGAAGGAGAGGGGGGGAAGAGGGGAAAAGAGGAGAGAGGGGAG
>NC_051423.1:34484225-34485264 GCF_015228065.2 Penaeus monodon | reverse complement strand
TGTGTGTGTGTCTGTGTGTGTTGTGTGTGTGTGTGCGTGTGTGTGTGTGTGTGTGCGTGCGTGTGTGTGTGTGTGTGTGTGTATGTGTACGACAATTTGTGTGTATTCCGTAGGTTCGTGTGAATGTATGTAGTATTTACCTGGGTGTGTGGATTTGTGTGCGTATTGTCTGGTATGTGAATAGCAGAAAAAAAAAGAAAAAAAAAAAGATAAAAATATTGATAACACGATAATATTTTTATTCATATCCGCCGCACCTCTCTCTCTCTACCACTTTCATTTTCATCTTCCATTCCCTTCTCTCTTCCCTTCTCTCACTCACACTCTCACCAAGCTATCCTCTTCCCTCACTCACTCCTTCCCTATCTCCCTCACTCTCTCCCTCCCTCCCTCTTTCTCCCACTCACTCCAACAAAGCTATCACACTCCCTAACTCCCTTTCTCTCTCTCTCTCTCTCCTCTCTCTCTCTCTCTCTCTCTCTCTCTCTCTCTCTATCTATCTATCTATCTATCTATCTCTCTTTCTCCCACTCCCTCCCCCCCTCTCTCTCTTTCCCTCTCTCCCCTTCCTCCAATCTACCACACTCCCTTTCTCTCTTTCTCTCTCCCTCCTCGCCCTCTTCCTCCCTCCTCTCTTCCCCAACCCACTCCCTTCCTCCCTCAGACCCTCTCTCTCTATCCCAGGTCCTTACACGCCAAGTCTCAGCCTATTTCCTCAGCCTACACAGCCAGCAGAGGCCTAAGAGGTTGATGATGCAACACCTATACTTGTGACGTGGACCCCCTGCCAAGAATGAAAAAAATGAGGACAGGGAGGAGAAAAAAGAGGGAGAAGGAGAGAGAGAGAGAGAGAGAGAGAGAGAGAGAGAGAGAGAGAGAGAGAGAGAGAGAGAGAGAGAGAGAGAGAGAGAGAGAGAGAGAGAGAGAGAGAGAGAGAGAGAGGGAGAGAGGAGAGAGAAATGGAGGGAGGGAAGGAGAGAGGGTGGGAGGAAGGGAGGGAAAGAGGTGGTAGGGAGGGAAGGAGGGAGGGAGGGAGGGA
>NC_051423.1:34474225-34476725 GCF_015228065.2 Penaeus monodon | reverse complement strand
TGTTGGGGGTGGGGGATGTTGGGGGTGGAGGGGAATAGGTGACGAGGGTAGGGGTTGATGGGGGGGTAGTAGAGGCCTTAGGGGGGAGTGGGAGCTAAAAGGTAGGGGAAAAGAGGGGGAGGAGAGAGAGGGGAGAGGGGTCTTAAACTTGGTGGGGTTGTTTAGTGGGGTTGATGATGGTTGAGTGGTGGGGGAGGAGGGGGAAAGAGGAAGGGGGGGAAGAGAGAGAGAGGGCAAGAGGAGATGGGGGAGTGCGTAGTACTAGTCGATATGCAGTGAGATAGGGAATAAGAAGAAAAAGAAGAAGAAGAAGGAGAAGAAGAAGAAGAAGAAGAAGAAGAAGGAGAAGAAGAAGACAAAAAAGAAGAAGAGATGAAGATAAGAAAGAAGCGAAGAAGAAGAAGGGAAGAAGAAGAAGAAGAAGAGAAAAGGATAAGAAGGGAAGAAGAAAAAGAAGGAAAGAAGAAAAGAAGAAGCAGAAGAAGAAGAAGAAGCAGAGAAGAAGAAGAAGGAAAGAAGAAGAGAGAAGAAGAAGAAGAAGGGAAGAGAATAAGAAGATGAAAATGGAAGAAGAAGAAGAAGAAGAAAAGAAAAGAAGAAGAAGAAGAAGAAGAAGAAGAAGAAAAAGAGAAGAAGAAGAAGAAGAAGAAGAAGAGGAAGGAGAAGAAGGAGAAGAAGAAGAAGAAGAGGAAGAGGAAGAAGAAAAAGAAGTAGAATAAGAATGATAATACAGGAATGATGAAGAGGAAAAAAAGAAAAATGGTGAAGAAGGAGATGAAGAAAAAAAAAGAGAAGGGGGAGGAAGTCGAGAAGGAAGAAGAGATTGAGGAGAAGGAAGGAAGGAAAGAAGGGAAGAAGAAAGGCGGAGAAAGAAGAGAGAAAGTGAGGGAAAAGTAAGAGTAAGAAAATAAGAAGAGGAAGAAGATGAAGAGGAAGAAGAAGAAGAAAAAGAAGAAGAAGAAGAAGAAGAAGCCAAGAACTTGATTTTGTCCTTCCTTCTCCATTTCTTTCCTTTTCTCTTCCTCTGTATTCTCTCTCCATCTTTTCTCTTTTTCTCCTTTCTTTCGCCCCTAATTTATCGTTTTGGGCGAATCTTCATTGTTGGAAAGGAAGGAGGTGAAGAAGGTAAGAAGAGAGGGGGGAGGGGGGTTATGGGGAGGGGGTAGGGGGTTAAGGAGAGGGGAGGGGGTAAGGAGAGGGGGAGGGGGATAAGGAGAGGAGGAGGGGGTAAGAAGAGGGGTGGGGGTTAAGGAGGGGGGGTTAAGGGGAGGGGGTTAAGGGGAGGGTAGAGGGGGTTAAGGAGGGGGGGTTAAGGAGGGGGGAGGGGAATAAGGATAGGGGAAGGGTGTTAAGGAGAGGGGGTTAAGGAGAGGGGGACGGGAGTAAGGGAGAGGGAGGGGGAGAGTATCCTTCAAAGACTGTGTGGGGGGGGGGAGGGGAAGAGGGAAGGTGTTCTGGGGAGAATAGGAGAGGGGAGGGGGGAGTATATTACAAAGTAGGGGGTTGGGGGAAGGTAGGGGAAGGGGAGAGAAAAATCGAGGAAATGATGAGTGGCGGGGAAGAGGAGGGGAAGGTGGGGGTGATAAGTACGGTCAAAAGAAGAGGGGGGAGGGGAGGAGAAGAGGAGGAAAAGGGTAGGGGGGGAAGGTAACATCAAAGAAGGGGGAGGGGGAGCAAATGAGGTTGAAAAGTGGGGGTAAGAGTAACGCAATGAAGGGGGGAGAAAGGGGGGGAGGAGAGGGGGGAGGGAAAGGGAGGGAGAGGGTGGGAGAGTAACATCAAAGAGGGAGAGGAGACGAGGGGGGAGAGGGAGGGTGTGTGGGGGGGAGAGAGAGAGAGGGGAGAGAAAAAAAGGAGACTGCGAGAGTTAAACTTTATTTTAGTCTCCCCAAAGGTTTTTGGACGGGGTAACTAGGGTAAACAACCTCTGTGTCTCCGTTTTCTATTTACATAAAGGTCTCTTCATTGTGCTTCGGGATGAACTGCCTTTCAGTGATTTCTTTGATGCGATAATTGCTTATTTGTTCGTCCCTTTTTTTCCGCGCCATTTGCCTGTGCGGGATTTCATTTCGAACAACACACACACACACACACACACACACACACACACACACACACACACACACACACACACACACACACACACATATATATATATATATATATATATATATATATATATATATATATATATATATATATATATATATAAAACTAGGGTTACATATGTATGTATGTGTGTATGTATGTGTTATGTATGTGTGTTTCTAGAGAGCAGACAGAAATATAGACAAATAAGCAGTTGTGAAAGGTAAACAAACAATCATTCAACTTTAGAAACAACAACAGTCTATCGCTGACCAGGTTTCAGGCTGAGGCACAGAAAAGGTGAAGGAAGGGGTGAGGGGAAAGGGGGGGGGGGGGAGAAAGAGGAAGTGTATCTCAGTAGAAAGAGGGAGAGGAGAGAGAGGAGAAGGAGTGGGAAAGAAAAGGAGAAAGG
>NC_051423.1:34454225-34464225 GCF_015228065.2 Penaeus monodon | reverse complement strand
TCCTTCCCTCCCTCCTTCTCCCTCCCATCTTACTTTCCTTCCTCCCTGCCTTCCTCCCCATCATTCTTCCTCCTCCCTCCTTCCTTCCTCTCTTCCTTCCTCCCTTCCTCTTCCATCTTACCCTCCCTCCCCTTCCTCACTTCCACCCCCCCTTCCCCCTACCTTTCCATCCCTCCCTTTCTTCCTTCCTCCTCCTTCCCCTTACCCCCCTTCCTCCCTACCTCCCCTTCCTCCTCCCTTCCTCCTCCACCTCCTCCCTTTCCCTCCCCTCCTCCTCCCTCCCTTCCTCCCTACCTCCCCTTCCTCCTCCCATTCCTCCACCTCCTCCCTTTCCCTCCCCTTCCTCCTCCCTCCCTCCCTTCCCTCCCCCTCCTCCTCCCTTCCCTCCCCCTCCTCCTCCCTCCCCCCCTCCCCTCCTTTGCCAAAGACGTCCCTGGGGTTTCGATTAGGACGAGCGGTTATGCACTCGACAAAAACCTGCAGACTGTGAAAAGGTAAAGAGAAAAAAAGGGAGATGGAGAGAAAGAGAGAATGGGAGGATGGGAGGATGGGAAGAAAAGAGAGAATGAGAGAGAGAGAGACCGAGGAAAAGAGAGAATGAGAGAGAGAGAGTGGAGAGAGAGAGAGGGAGAGAGGAAGAGAGAGGGAGAGAGAGAGAGAGAGAGAGAAGAGAGAGAGAAGAGAGAGAGAGAGAGAGAGAGAAAGAGAGAGAGATAAGAGAGAGAGAGAGAGAGGGAGAGAGAGAGAGAGAGAGAGAGAGAGAGAGAGAGAGAGAGAGAGAGGAAGAAAAAAAGGACTAACAGAGTAAGAGGAATAAGGAAACATTAGATAAAGAAAAGAATAAGAGAAGCGAATAGACAGGGCAAGGGGGGGGGGGGGAGGAAAAGGAAGGAGGAAGAGGGAGAAGAATAGGGGTAAGGGAGGGGGAGGGGGGAGGAGGGTAAGGAGGGGGGAAGGAGAAGAGTAAGGGAAAGATGGGGGAGGAGGGGGAGAAGGGGAAAGGAGAAGGCGGAGGAGGGGGAGGAGGGGGAGGAGGGGAAAGGAGGGGGAGGGGAGAGCAGAGCGAGGGAGAGAAGAGTGAGTGAGGGAGGGAGGGAAGGAGGGAAGGAGGTAGTGAAAGGAGGGAGGGAGGGAAGGAGGGAGGGAGGGAGGGAGGGAGGGAGTGAGTGAGGGAGGGAGGGAGGGAGGGAGAGAGGGGTCGCTCAGTGTCAAAGGATAGAAATAGGGAGAGAAAAGGGTGTGGAGAATAGGGAACAAGGGAGGGGGGGGTGGCGGTGAGGGGGGGGGGCAGCTGAATCTTCGAGAAAATATCATCGGCCGAAAAAGAGGCTTCACTTGTTTGTTTGTTTGTTTGTTTCCTCTCTTGCCTCTCCCTTTCTTTTCATTCGTTTGGGTTTCTTTTCGTTATTTTTAATTAATTCATTAATTATTATTATTTTTAAAATCCTCCTCAGTCTTATCTATTTTATTTATATATTTACATATTTACTCGTTATTAACTTATTTATGTTGAGGGAAAGGGAAGAGGAGAAGAGGAGAGGAAGTAAATGAAATAAAAGAGTGAGTGGAGGGGGAGGAGGAAGACAAAGAGAAAGAAGAGGAGGAGGAAGAGATAGAAGAGGAGGAGGAGGAAGACGAAGAGAAAGAGGAGGAGGAGGAGGAAGGGGAGGAAGAGGGAGAGGAGGGAAGAGTAAGATAAAGAAGGGAAGCAGGAGAAGGAGGAAGAGGAGGAGGAAGAGGAGATGGAAAACTAAGAATAAGAAAATGATGGTGATGATAATAAAAAATGGGGGAGGAGGTAGAAAGAAAAGAAGGAAAAGAAGAAGAAAGAGAAGAATAGGAAAGAGAAGAAGAGAAAGGAAGAGATGGAGAAGAGGAACGAGAAGGGGAAGGAGGAGGAAGAAGAGGAATATGAGGAAGAGAAAGGGAAAAAGAAGAAGAAGAAGATGAAGAAAGATGGAAAAGAGAAAATTGAAGAAAGAAAGGGAAAACAGGAGAAAGATCGAGAGGAGGAAGAAAGAACAGAGAAGGGGAAAAACTATAAAACAAATAAATAAAGATACAAGAAAGGTAAACAAATAAAAGTAAGTCGAGAAAATGGAGAAAAAAACACAACGAGAAATAGACGAGAAAGAAAGAAAGGAGGAGAAGAAGAGAGGAAAAAGAAGGAGAAGGCATAGATAAGAAGAAAGGAAAGGTAATGAAGAGGAAGAGGAGGAGACAAGAAGAGGAGAAAAGGAATAGGAAGAGAGATAAAATAAAAGAGGGAGGAGGGATAGATTTAAGAAATTGAATGTAAAGTGCACGAAAGAGAAAAATGAAGAAGACGAAGAAAACGGAGATGAAGAAGATGAAGAAGACGAAGAGGCAAATGAAGAAGACGAAGAAGAAGATGAAGAATAAGAAGACGAAGAAGACGAAGAAAAAAAAAAGAATAATAATAAGAAAACCAAGAAAAAGAAAAAGAATAAGAATAATAAGAATAACAAGAAGAAGAAGAGAGCAGAAGAAACAAGGACCGAAGATAAATAATAATAATAAGAAAACAATGAAGATGACGAAGAAGAAGAGGAAGAAGCAGAAGAAGACGAAGGAGAAGAAGAAGCAGCAGAGAAAGACGAAGAAGAAGAAGAAGAAGAAGAAGGAAAAGACGAAGAAGAAGAAGAAGAAGAACAAGAAAGTACGGAAGAAAAGAGGTTGCTAAGGGTGGGTAGGACGGAAGGAGAACAAGAGATGTTGGAGAATAAGGGAGGGAGAGGGAAGGGGGTGGGTAGGGGTGACAGGGAGGGGTAGGGGAGAAGGAGGGAGGAGGAGGCAAGGATAGGAGGAGGGAGGGAGGAGGGGAGGTAGAGGGAGAAAGGGAAGGAGGAGGGGAGGTAGAGAGAGAGAGAGAGAGAGAGGGAGGGAGGAGGGAGGGTAAGGGAGGGTAGGTAAGGAAAGGAAAGGAGGCGGGGGAGAGAAAGGGAGGGAGGGTTACGTCTGTCTAAGGAAGGGGGTAGGGGGCAAGGGTGGGGGGGGATGGGGGGGAGACGCGGGCAGCATCTATAGCATATTTTTCGCGTCATTTGAGCAATTTTGAAAAGAGCGGAAGCGAGCCTGGCGTTCTCTTAAAGGAGAAGAATGGCAAACGATTACTCTTTGTAGGAACGAGGGAGGGGCAGGAGGGAGGGAGGGGGGAGGGTATGAGGGAAAGGTAGGGAGGGAGGGGGAGGGTATGAGGGAAAGGAGGGAGGGAGGGAGGGAGGGGGGAGGGTATGAGGGAAAGGAGGGAAGGAGAGGGGGGGTGGAAAGGAGGGAGGGATGGAAGGAGAGGGGGGAGGGAGGGAAGGAAGGATGAGAGATAGATAGATAGATAGATAGATAGGTAGAGGGAGAGAGAGAGCGAGAGAGAGAGAGATTGAGAGAGAGAGAGAGACAGAGGGAGAGCGAGAGAGAGAGAGAGAGAGAGAGGCAGACAGACAGACAGACAGACAGACAGACAGACAGAATAATGGCCATGAAACACATCGTCTTACGAAACTTACAAGAAACTAAACAAGAGGAAGAGAGAGAGAAAAAAAAGACAAAAGGGACATAGAGTGAATGGCAATAAACCACAGAACAAACAAGCAAAAGAAAGGAAAAACCAAAAAAAACAGAAAAGAAATGAAGAGAGAAGAGGGAGAGATGAGAGAGAAGCGAGAGAGAGAGAAGAGGAAGAGGGAGAGCGGATGAGAGAGAGGAGAGGAGAGCGAAGAGAGAGAGAGGAGAGATGAGGAGATGAGAGAAGAGAGGAGCAGAGAGAGAGAGAGAGAGAGCGAGAGAAGAGAGAGACAGAGAGAGAGAGAGAGAGAGACAGAGAGACAGAGAGAGAAGAGACATAAGAGAGGAGAGAGAGAACGAGAGAGAGAAAGAGAGAAAAAGAACGAGAGAGAACGAGAGAGAGACGAGAGCGAGATGAGAGCGAGAGAGAGAGAGAGAGAGAGAGAGAGAGAAAGATTGAGAAAGAGAGAGAGAGAAAGAGATGAGAGCGAGAGAGAGGAGACGAGAGAGAGACAGAGAGACACCGAGAGAGAGAGACAGAGAGAGAGAGACGAAGAGAGAGAGAGAGGAGGAGAGAGAGAGAGGAGAGAGATGAGAGAGAGAGAGAGAGAGAGAGAGAAGAAGGATTTACGGAGAAAAGAGAAAATATCTTTCCTGTCAACATCCGTACACACACGCACATGGACATATACGCACATAAACACACATACACACGTTATTCTTCTCTCCCTCTATCTATCTATCTATCTATCTATTAATATCTATCTATCTATCTATCTAACGATATATCTATTTAACTATCCATCTATCTGTCTATCTATCTATCTATCTATCTCAGAAAACAACCCATTTCGCCAATTCCTAAGATCGGACACGCAATAAACACACAATAAACTTAATATCACGTCAGCTCCACCTCCTCCCCCCTCCCCCTCCCCCCACCCTACCCAACCCCACCCCCCCCAATCCTCCCCCCTCCCCTCTCCCGCAAACCCCACATCCCCCTAATCCTCTTTCTCCCCCCTCCCCAACCCCTCCCCCCCAAACCCCACATCCCCCTAATCCTCTTTCTCCCCCCTCCCCTCCCTCCCCAACCCCTAATCCTCTCCCCCCCCGCAATCCCTACTCCCACACCCCCTACAACCCCTCCCAACCCAATCGCACATAATAGTTACAGCATCCCAATCTCTCCATCCTCCTCTCGACTGCGATCAACTTCTTGGAAGCTGCTGCAGGTAAAGAGGCTGTTCCTCCATTCATCCCGAGGAGCAGGATGTGGCTGACCGTTCCTTTAGCCTCCTCCTACCCCCCACCCCCCCGCTCCCCTCCTCTCCTCCTCTCCTCCTCTCCCCTCTCCTCTTTCCTCTCCTCTCTCCTCTCTCCTCTCTCCTCGCTCCCCTCTCCTCCCTCCTCTCCTCTTCCCTTCCTCACCATCTCTCTCCTTCCTTCTTCCTTTTTTCCCCTATCTTCCTTTCTTCAACATCTCTCCCTCTTCCTATTTTCTCTATCTTCCCTTCTTCATCTCTCCCCCCTTTCCTCCTTCCAACTTTTCTTTTTTTTTCCACATGAGCTAGTAAGACCTTTCTTACCATCTCTATTCTTCTACCTATCTTCGTTTCCTTTTTTTCTCTCCCTTCCTTTTCGTTATACGTGTTTATATTTTCATTTTCTCTTCTCCTTCTTTCTTCCCCATTTACTTTCTATTGTCTCCTCCTTTCGTTTCTAATGTTCATTCCCCCCCCCCCCCCCCCCCCCCCCCCCCCCCCCCCCCCACGTCAAACCTTCTCTCTGTCTCCTCTTATTCTCTTCTCCTTTCTCCTCTCCCTCCCTCCGCTTTTTTTCTCTTTCTCCTTCTTTTCTTCCTCCTTCTTCCTTCCCTTCCTTCCTCTTCCTCTTCCTTCCCTCTTCTCTTCCTCTTCCTCCTTCCCCCTCTTCTCCTTTCTCCTTCCTTCCTCTTCCTCCTCCTTCCCCTTCTTCTTCCCTCTCCTTCTCCTTCTCCTCCTCCCTCCTTCTCCTCAAGACGACCCCCCCCCCTCCCTTTCTCCCTCTCCCCTCTCCGACCTTTATTTTCTTTTCCTCCTTCTCCTTCTTCCCGTTTGTCCGGGGTCGGTTACCTTGGCTCTGTCCTGTTATTTGTGTCTTTGAGTCTTCTTGTTAACTCCTTCGTCCTCCCTGTCTTCCTTTTATCTTTTACTCGTTTTCTCGTTTTCTCGCTTTCTCGTTTTCTCGCTTTCTCGTTTTCTCGCTTTCTCGTTTTCTCGCTTTCTCGTTTTCTCGTTTTCTCGCTTTCTCGTTTTCTCGCTTTCTCGTTTTCTCGTTTTCTCGTTTTCTCGTTTTCTGTGTTCTATTTTCTTGTCTGTCTGATTGTCTTTCTCTCTGTCTATATATCAATTCTCTTTTTCGTGCTCTTATTCTCTCTCTCTTTCTCTTCTTTCTGTCTCCGTCTGTCTGTTTCTGTCTGTCTGTCTGTCTGTCTGCCTGTCTGTCTCTCTCTCTCAGCTTCTCTCTTTTCCTCCTCTCCCCCTCTATCTATCTATCTATCTTCATCCTGCTCTCTAATTTCCTACTCTCTCTACGCCTCCCTCCTCTCCTCCTCTCCTCTCCTCTCTCTCTCTCTCTCTCTCTCTCTCTCTCTCTCTCACTCTCACTTTCACTCTCACTCTCACTCTCACTCTCATTCTCTCTCTCACTCTCACTTTCACTCTCACTCTCACTCTCACTCTCATTCTCTCTCTCACTCTCACTTTCACTCTCACTCTCACTCTCACTCTCATTCTCTCTCTCACTCTCCTTCATTCTGCTCTCTCCACTCTCACTTTCATCTCTCTCTCACTTTCAACTCCTTATCTCTCTCACTCTCACGTCACTTCACTCTCACTTTCATTCTCTCTCTCACTTTCACTCTCATTCTCTCTCTCACTCTCACTTTCACTCTCACTCTCACTCTCATTCTCTCTCTCATTCTCTCTCTCACTCTCACTTTCACTCTCCCTCTCCCTCTCTTAGACGGTCAGTCAGTTGTATTTCCCTGAGTTGCATTCCTGGTCGTAACTTGGCCTTGGCAGCGTCTACTTCTCCGTCTTGTATTATTGCCAAATCTCTTCTGTCGTTTCCCCCCCCCCCACCCCCCCCCACCCATCTGCCTCATGCATACCGCACACGCCCAAATCCCCACCACACTCACTCCGTCTGGCGTTCGTGCGGCGTGACGTAGTCGGTTTGTTTTCGCTTTCTCATTTTCGCTTTTTGTTTCGTTGTTCTCGTTCTCTGCGTGTATATCCTCTCTTTCTTTGTTTTTCTATTCTCTCTGGCTGTCTGTTCGTATGTTTGTCTGTCTGTCTGTCTGTCTGTCTGTTTGTCTGTCTGTTTCTCTCTCTCTCTCTCTCTCTCTCTCTCTCGTCTCTCTCTCTCTCACTGTCTGTCTGTCTGTCCGTCCGTCCGTCTGTCTGTCTGTCTTGCTATCTGCCTGTCTTGCTATCTGTCTGTCAGTCTGTCTGTCTGTCTGTATTTCTCTCTCTCTCTCTCTCTTTCTCTCTCTTCTACTCTCTCGCGCTTCGTGATAGATCTTTCTCTCTTTCGCCCCTCATCCTTCTTTTCCCTTTCTCTTGTCCGTCTATCCTCCTCTCTCTCGTCTCTCTCTCTCTATACTATCTCTACACATATGCTATTTAATATCATGTCGCTATCGAGACTTTAGCTGTCACGTCTCTCTTACTCTGCTAGATCTATCGGAGCTCGCACCAACTATCTCTTTCTGCTTGTCTGCTCTCTCTCTCTCTCTCACTGTCTGTCTGTCCGTCCGTCCGTCTGTCTGTCTCTGTCTTGCTATCTGCCTGTCTTGCTATCTGTCTGTCAGGCTGCCTGTCTGTCTGTCTGTATCTCTCTCTCTCTCTCTCTCTCTCTCTCTCTCTCTCTCTCTCTCTCTCTCTCTCTCTCTCTCTCTCTCTCTCTCTCTCCTCTATCTCTCTCTTTGCTCTCTATCTCTCTCTCTCTCTCTCTCTACTCTCTCTCTCTCTCTCTCTCTGTCTCTCTCTCTCTCTCCTACTCTTTCCTCTTCATCACTCCACCTTCTTTCTGTGTGTTGTCTGTCGTCTCTTCACTCTCTCTCTCACCCTCCTTCTATCTCTATTTGTGTCTGTCTGTCTGTCTGTCTTTCTGCTTGCTCCCGGGGGGGGGGGAGCAAGCAGAAAGACGCAAGAAGTGAAGAAGTGAAAGAAGGAGGGAGGGAGAGAGGGGAAGAGGAAAAGAGAGAATGAGAAGAGTAAGGGAAAGAGTAAGGGAAAGATGGGGGGGGGGGGTATCTCTCATCTCATCATCTCTCATCTCATCATCTCTCTCATCATCTCTCTCTCTCTCTCTTACACACTCTCTCTTTCTATGTCTCTCTCTCCCTCCCTCCCTCCCTCCCTCCCTCCCTCTCTCACACTCCGCCTCTTTCTCTCTCTCTCATCACCCCCCCCCCTCACCCATCTCCCTCCCTTGCTTTCTCACGAACCTGGAATTCGCCCTCACGTAACAGACAGAGGTCAGCGGATCAACAGGTCACGAAAGGACAGCAGGTCACAGGTCACAAAATGCCTGGTCATTCGAAATGATTTTGGGGGGATTGTCATTCAGGGGGAAAATATCAATGCGATGACATGCCTCACATATCATCTAGGTATGTCATATGTCATGAATTTTCCTCTTCATGACAGGTCAAGTGGGCCTAAGGGGGGAGGAGGAGGGGGGATGGGGGGGATGGGATAGGGAGGAGGAGGAGGGGGGATGGGGGGATGGGATAGGGAGGAGGAGGAGGGGGGATGGGAGGGTGGAGGTGGGGGTATGGAGAGGAGGGAGGGGGATGGGAGGGTGGAGGTGGGGGTATGGAGAGGAGGGAGGGGGTGGGAAGGAATTGGTAAGAGAATGGGCAGAAAAATGTGAAAAAAGAGGAGAATGAGAAAGAAGGGAATGAAGGAAGGGGAGGGATGGAGTAAAGAGAGATAAAGAAGGGGAAAGAGAGTGGATGACAGAAGGAAATAAAGTGAATGGAGGAAGCAAAACCGAGAGGGGAAAGACGAAACAAGGTAAAGAATGGGGGGGGAAAGAGGGAAGATAAAAAATAAGGAAAGGATAGAGAATGAAAGGAGGAAAAACAATGAACAGAAGAGACAAGAAGAAGAAGAGAAATGAGAGATAAGGGGAGAGGAGAAGAGAGAGGAAAAGAGAGGAGAGGGGAGAGGAGAAGAGGGAAGAAAGGAGAGGAGAGGGGAGAGGAGAAGAGAGAGGAAAGGAGAGGAGAAAGAGAGAAAACAAGGGAAAGAAAAGAAGAAAAAAAAGAGGAAGAGGAAAGAGAGAAGGGAAGAAAAATGACACCGAACTAGAAGTAAAAAGAGAAGAGAAAGAGAGGAGAAGAAGAGAGAAGAGAGGGAGGGGGAGGAGGGGGAGAAAGGACACAAACAATTTCGACTGGGAAGAAAAGAGGAGGGGGGGGGAAAAGGGGGAAGGGGGGAGGGGGGGGGAGGGGGAGGAAACCGACCCAAAATTTCATCCCCCCCTCCCCCTCCCCCCCTCTGACCTGTACTATGCTATTACCTTATTGTAATGTCACTGCTGACTAACTGTTACCTTGCCTGGCCATATGTCTGTCTGTCTGTCTGTCTGTCTGTCTGTCTGTGCGCAGTTGCGGAAGATGGCTGAATATTTTTTTTTTTTTCAATAATTTTCTTTCTTTTTAATATCTAGTTCTCTCTCTCTCTTTCCTTTATGCCCTTTTTATCCTATTTTTTTCTATTTTCTATTTTCTTTCATCCTTTCTGTCTTTGTCTTTGTTTTTGTTTGTTTTCCGGAACTGATTATTATGATGATTATTATTATTCTTTTAAGAGGGAGAAAGTACATGAAGATAATAAAATTTGTTACTATCATCATCATTATTGTCATTATTGTTGTTTGTCATTATCACTACTATTATCGTAATCCTTATTATCAATATCATTATTGCTGTTATTCTTATTTTCTTTATTTTTTCATATTTCTCTTATTCTTATTCTTATCATTACTACTACTAATACTATTATTATCACTGCTATTATAATTATGGTTATTATTATCATAGTATTACTTATCTTTATCAAATTAGCTTTATCATCCTTATTATTAGTATTATTCTTATTATTATTATTATCATTCTTTTTCTTATCATTATCATTATCAAAATTATCACTGTTATTATCGCTATCATTATTATTGTTGTTACTATCATCAACCTTTTTCTTTTTATCATCTTTATCATTATTATCATTACTATTTTTATCAGTATTGTTACTAGTTTTGTTATTATTGTTATTAGTATTATTATCATTATCATTATTATCGTCATTATTATTATCATAATCATCATCATTATTACTATCATTATCATCATCATTATTACCAACATTATTATTAATATCATAATCATCCTCAATATAATCATTATTATCAATTTGTATTTTAT
>NC_051423.1:34449225-34451725 GCF_015228065.2 Penaeus monodon | reverse complement strand
AGAGAGAGAGAGAGAAACTTTAATCAACAGGTAAGACTCGAGAGAAATTCGTTACGGTGTCTTCGAAGACGAGATGAAGGAGTCGCGGTTGGGGGATGAAGGAGATAAAAGGAGGGGGTGTGGGGGTGGGGGGGTTAATGGGGGTGGGGGGATGAGTAGGGAGTGGATTGGGAGGGGAGGGGAGGGAGGGTGGTGTGGGGGTGGGGTGTAATTGGGGATGGGGATGAGGAGGGGGAAAGGGGGATGAGGGTATAGGGTGGAGGAGGTTCGAGGGAGAGGGAGGGAGAGGGAGGGAGAGGGAGGGAGAGCATGAGGAAGGGGGTGGGGAGAGAGGAAGGAAGGAAGGAAGGAAGGAGGGAAGGAGGGAAGGAAGGAAAGAAGGGAGGGGAGCAAGGGACCAAGGGAGGGTAGGGGAAGGAGGGTGGGGGGGGAGGGGAGGGGTAAATAAGGAAGTGGAGGGAAAGGGAGGAGATGAGGAGGGAGGAAATGGGGGAGGGAGGGATGGGACTCAGATGGGGAAGGAGGGAGGGAGGGAAGGAGGCAAGAAGGGAGGGAATGGGGTATTTAAGATGAGAAGGGAGGGTACCGGAAAGGGAGGGAGAGGGAGGATAAGAAAGAGGGACAGGATAAAGTATGGGGACGGAAGAAAGGAGGAGGGAGGGTCGAGGGGGTAGGGGGAGGAGGGTGTTTGAGGGAGGGCTTGTCGGGGGGGGGAGGGAAGGGGAGGGTATTTTGGGAGTATATGGGGAGGGAGAGGGAGGGATGGTAGAAGGTATGGGGAGGGAAGTGAAGAGATTTAAGAGACTGGAGGGACAGGCAAAGAAGGTGTGGGGAAGGAGTGAACGAGGAAAGGAGGGGAAAAGGGAAGAAGGGAGGGAGGGAGGGAAGGAGGGAAGGAGGGAAGGAGGGGAAAAGGGAAGAGGGGAGGGAAGGAGTGAAGGAGTGAACGAGGGAAGGAGGGGAAGAGAGGAAGTGGGAAGGAGGGAAGGAGAGGAAGAGGGAAGAAGGGAGGGAAGAGAGAACGAGTGAACAAGGGAAGGAAGGAAGGAAGGAACAAGGGAAGGAAGGAAGGAGGGAACAAGGGAAGGAAGGAACGAGGGAAGAAGAGAAGCAGTGAAATAGGGAAAGAAAGAAGAAGATGACCTCCAGAAGAGGGAGAGGATGAGGGAGGGAGGGAGGGAGGGAGGGAGGGAGGGAGGAGACACGGAAGGGGTAAAATGAAGGAAAAGATGGATAGAGATTGGGGAGGAGAGAGAGGGAAAAGGAAAAGAAGAGAAGAGGAAATGGAAGGGAAGATACATAGAAGATGTAAGGAGGATGTGAGGCAGAGAAAGGAGAAATGAAAAAGAGAGGTAAAGCAGAGAAACGAGAGGGATAAAGATCATAAAAAGAAGAAGAAGAAAGTCAAGGAGATAAAGAGAAAAGAAAAAAAAAAGAAGCTCAAATCAATCTTGTAAGTAAGAAATAGCAAAAGAAGAAGAAGAAGAAGAAGAAGAAGAAGAAGAAGAAAACTCGGAAAAGGGAAGAACAGAAGCCTTTCCATAAGGGAAAAAAGGAAGGTAAATGAAGGTAAAGGGGAGGCCTAAGGTAAAGGGGAGGCCTAAGGTAAAGGGGAGGCCTAAGGTAAAGGGGAGGCCTAAGGTAAGGGGGAGGCCTAAGGTAAAGGGGAGGCCTAAGGTAAAGGGGAGGCCTAAGGTAAAGGGAGGCCTACGGTAAAGGGGAGGCCAAGGTAGGGGAGGCTAAGGTAAAGGAAGGAGGTAAAAGGGGAGGCCTAAGGTAAGGGGAGGCCTAAGGTAAGGGGGAGGCCTAAGGTAAAGGGGAGGCCTAAGGTAAAGGGGAGGCCTAAGGTAAGGGGAGGCCTAAGGTAAGGGAGGCCTAAGGTAAGGGGGGCCTAAGGTAAAGGGGAGGCCTAAGGTAAGGGGGAGGCCTAAGGTAAAGGGGGCTGGTAAGGTAAGGGGGAGGCCTAAGGTAAAGGGGGCCTAAGGTAAGGGGAGGCAAGTAAGGTAGGGGGGGGCCTAAGGTAAAGGGGAGGCCTAAGGTAAAGAGGGGAGGCCTAAGGTAAGGGGGCCTAAGGTAAAGGGGGGGCCTAAGGTAAAGGGGGAGGCCTAAGGTAAGGGGGAGGCCTAAGGTAAGGGGGGGCCTAAGGAAAGGGGAGGCCTAAGGTAAGGGGGAGGCCTAAGGTAAAGGGGAGGCCTAAGGTAAAGGGGAGGCCTAAGGTAAGGGGGAGGCCTAAGGTAAAGGGGAGGCCTAAGGTAAGGGGGAGGCCTAAGGTAAAGGGAGGCCTAAGGAAAGGGGAGGCCTAAGGTAAAGGGGAGGCCTAATCTAAGGGGAGGCTAAGGTAGGGGGAGGCCTAAGGAAAGGGGGGAGGCCTAAGGTAAAGGGGAGGCCTAAGGTAAGGGGGAGGCCTAAGGTAAGGGGGAGGCCTAAGGTAAAGGGGAGGCCTAAGGTAAAGGGGAGGCCTAAGGTAAAGGGGAGGCCTAAGGTAAGGGGGAGGCCTAAA
>NC_051423.1:34446898-34449125 GCF_015228065.2 Penaeus monodon | reverse complement strand
GGGGAAAAAAAAGGAAGGGGGCAAGAAATAGAGGAGAAAGGGAGGGATAGAAAGATAGATCGATAGATTGACTTGACTTATAGATAAATAAATAGACAGATAGAAGGTGGAAAGGGAGCGGGCGAAATGTAGATAAACAGACAAGTAAATAGATAAATAGACAGCCCACAGCCAGCCCACAGCCTCGTCGGCGGCGCACGGACAGACAGACAGCAGCTAGACACTCTGCAGCCTTGAGACAGTCGACTCACAGCCAACCTTGCTCTCAGCCCAAACTTCTCGAACTGTTTGCCAAGAAACCGTTTTTTTTTCTTTTTTTTGTGTGTGTGTCGGGTTTGGTTGTACCCCCCCTCCTCCCCCCTCCCCCTTCCTTCATCTCCCCATCCTCCTCTCCCTCCCCTCCCTCCCTCCCCATCCTCCTCTCCCTCCCTCCCTCCTCCCTATTCCGTCTCCCTCCCCCATACCCATCCCCCCCTCCCCCTCCCTCCTCACTCCACCCTGATCTTTTTATCTCTCTCTCTCTTCCTAATCTCTTCCTTCTCCCTTCTTCCCTCGCTCTCTTTCTCTCTTCTTACTCTTTTTCTCCTCCTTGTTTCCTCCTTTCTTATTATTTTCTTCCTTCTATTGTGTCTCATTCTCTCTCTCTCTCTTTCTCTCTCTTATTGCTTTCTCTCTCTCTCTCTCTCTCTCTCTCTCTCTCTCTCTCTCTCTCTTTTCTCTCTCTCTCTCTCTTCTCTCTCTCTCTCTTATTGCTCTCTCCCTTCTCCCTTTTCCCTCGCTTTCTCTCTTTCTCCTCATATTCTTTCCCTTTCTACCATTTTCTCCTCATTTATTTTCCTTATCCGTTTCCTTTTTATTTCACTTATCTCTTTCCTTTCTTACTCTCTCCTCTTTTATCCTGTGTTGCATCCGTCCTCTTCCCTCCTCATTTCCCCCCTTCCTTCTTTCTCCTTTTCTCTGTCTACTCTCTCTCTCTTCCTCTTCCTTCTCTATCTCCTCTCTGCTCCCTACCCCGTCTCTCTCTCTTTCTCCCTCTCCTCCTCTTTCCTCTTCCTCCTCTCATTACTTCTCTCTCCCCCATATCTCCTCCTTTTCTCCACCTCTCTCACGTCCTATTTCCTCTGCCTCTTCTTGTTATCCCTCACCTATCTTTTTCTTCTCACCATCTCTCTTCTCCTTCCTCCTATCCCTCCTTCTTCTCTCCTATCTCCCTCTCCCTTATCATTTCCTCCTTCTCCATGTCCTCCACCCTTCTAATCTCTGACTTTCCTTCTCCCTCTCCCTCTCTTTCTCCATCTCCCTCTCCTTCTCCCTCTCCATCCTTTCCTTCTTCCCTCCCCTCCCTCCTTCTCCCTCTAACTTTCTCCTTTCCCTCTTCCATTCCCCTTCCTTCTCCTCTCCTCTCCCCTCTTCTCCTTCTCCCTCTTCCTTCTCTTCTCCCTCCTCTCCTCCCTTTTTCCCTCCCTCTTCCTTCTCCCTCTTCTCCTCCCCACCTAAACCCACCCCTCTTTTCTTCTCTTCTTCCCATCCTCCTCATTCTCAGGGGGAACTGCTCCAATTTGGCAAAAGTTCCTTTCCCCACTGAAAATAGATGTGGCGGGAGATCTCGGTTAACGAATTTTAAAATCTATTTCTCATTTACATCTATTGTTATTTGATTTATCTATTTATTTTCTTATCGGTAGAAGTTTTTTTTTTTTTTTTTTTTTTTTTTTTTTTTTTTTTTTTTTTTTTTACTTAACTTATTTTTCATTTTCTTTCTTTCTTTCTTTTCTTAGCTTTTCTTTTGGATTTACGTAGTGTAATAGTTTAGTCCCTGACGAGTTTTCGTTGTTTACACATAAGATACCAGCAAACATAAACATACTAATACTTAAAACGTACAGACACCTAAAAGTTGCACACACACACAGACACACACACACACACACACACACACGCACACACACACACACACACACACACACACACACACACACACACACACACACACACACACACACACGCACGCACGCACGCACACGCGCACACGCACACACACACACAATATACTTTTGCAAAGCCGCACATATTCTGGACAGGTATACAGAACCTTACAAAAATACAAATACTTTTATTGATATTAATCATGTATGGAGACTTCAAATTAACAAACACACAAACAAAGAAATGAACAACGAATACACATTTATCAACATTAATATGAAAACACACATAAATGAACACA
>NC_051423.1:34441898-34444398 GCF_015228065.2 Penaeus monodon | reverse complement strand
TAACCAAAACAATAACCTTAATAATATTAAAAACGATAAATATAACAAAACCTCTTTAGCATCGCAGATTTCAACAACAATGATAATCCTTTTATTTACCAACAACATCACAATACATCTTATTAAATTCGTGTTGTGATTGTCAACACTGCATCTTCTTGAGAATCCATTTTTGTCTTGGCAACACTGGCGGTCACGTGACCAAGCACATGTCATTGATTTTTTTTGTTTTTGTTTTTGCTTTTTAATTGCGCATTATAGTTCATTTTTGTTTGTTTGTTTGTTTGTTTTCCTTTTGTTTGTTTGTGAGTATCCTTTTCTTTTTTTCATTCTCCCTCTTTCTTTTATCCGGTTTTATGTCTTTGTATTCACGTGCTTTTTTTTTGTTTTGTTTTTCTCATTTCTTGTCGTCTATCTGTCTTTCTCTCTTTCTCTCTATCTGTGTGCTTTGTTCTCTCTCTCTCTCTCTCTCTCTCTCTCTCTCTCTCTCTCTCTCTCCCTCATTCTCTCTCTCTCTCTCTCTCTCTCTCTCTCTCTCTCTCTCTCTCTCTCTCTCTCTCTCTCTCTCTCTCTCTCTCTCTCTCTCTCTCCTTCTCCCTCTCTTCTTTCATCCCCGCTCTTTCCTGCTGTTGCACAATTACGTAATCTCAGTACAGTCGGTTCTTGCAATCTCACTCAACATTTTCCACAGAATTGAAAAGCCCTTTAACAGATATATAATGCTAGATAAATACATGTATTGACTACGCATATCTGTATCAAGTAATAATAATGATAATAATAATAATAGTAATAATGATATTAATAACGATAATAATAATGACAATAATATTGATAATAATGATGATAGTAATAATGATAATGATAATGATAATAATAACGATAATAGTAATGAAAATAGATAAAAATATGAATAGTAACAATGATAATGATAATGATATTATTGATAACAACAACAACAACAACAACAACAATAACAATCATAATAATAATAATAATAATAATAATAATAATAACAATAATGATAATAATAACAATAATAATAATAATAATAATAATAAGGATAATTATGATAGCAAGATAAATAGTGATAATGATAATGATAGTAATGATAATAATAATAACAATAACAATGTTAATAATAATGATAATAATAATGATAATAATAATAATAATAATAATGATAATAATAATAATAACAATAATAATAATGATGAAAAATGATGATAATAACAATATCACTGACGATGATAATGCCAATAATGATAATGAAAACAATAGTTTACAATAACAACACAATAATAACGATAATCATAGAAATAATTATAATGATCATCAATATCATCCACACTACGATGCAGAGGATAATGCGAATGATATTCATCGTTATACTTGAAGATAATATTCTGAAAGGGAAGATAATGACGCGAATGGAATAACAGGAATATGATAAAAAAAAAGTATTTTATAGATTCAACGTTTTCCAGGAAGAGATAAGCAGAGCTTCTGTGATTTGTTGTTCCTGGCAAACGCAATTCCTGTTCTTGCGATTAGATGTTTTCCGAAGAGGGCGCTATGTGTATGTATATATATGTATATATATATATATATATATATAAATATATTTTATATATATATTATATAATATATATATATATATATATATATATGTGTGTGTGGTGTGTGTGTGTGTGTGTGTGTGTGTGTGTGGTGTGTGTGGTGTGTGTGTGTGTGTGTGTGTGTACATATGTATGAATATATATGTGTATATATATATATTTTATTTATATATATTTTATATATATATATTTTATATATATATTTTATATATATATATATTTTATATATATATATACACACACACACACACATATATATATATATATATATATATATATATATATATATATATATATATATATATATATATATATATATATATACGCGTGCACACACACACACACACACACACACACACACACACACACACACACAGAGCGAGCGAGAGAGAGAGAGAGAGAGAGAGATTGTGTGTGTGTGTGTGTTTGTACTTTTGCACTTGTGTTTATACATATATGTACGTGCTCACGCACACATACAGACAGCTACACATAACACACACACATATATAGAATATAGATACACCGATAGACGTAGATAGACAGAGAATGAGAGGTAACAGACATATACATAGATTATTAGACAGGTTAGTAAATAAATAGTTAAGTATATATATCAATAAAGATATAGACAGACGTACATATACTGATAAGATATATACTCCACCATGTATATATTTATAGAACTGTTCCTTTTGCAAGTTATATGAGCATATCTACCCACAAGTGTGCGGATTTACAAACACACGTCAATACTCCTACTTTCAAAAACGTACATGGGTGTGTATAGTCAAAATATTCATGTGTGTAGGTGTGAATTTTTCAACCTCTGTCGATCTTTCATATTTTTTTTTCATTTTTTTTTCTCTCTCTCTCACCTG
>NC_051423.1:34389398-34394398 GCF_015228065.2 Penaeus monodon | reverse complement strand
TTAAATTTTAAGGGTAAAAAACGGATTTTTTTTTTTTTTTTTTTATTTTTGAATTTAATTTTCATTTTTATGAAGAGCTTTTTTTTCTGAATTTTTTCGGTTTTTTTTGTAAATTTTGGGTTTTTTTTTAATTTGGGGCGTTTGCATGAATTTGACCCTTTAGTTTGCATGAAATTTTTCTGGTTTTTTTTTTTGCATGAATTTGACCGCTTTAGTTTTGCATGAATTTGACTGGTTCTGCTTTGCATGAATTTGACCACTTTAGTTTTGCATGAATTTGTCTGGTTTTGTTTTGCATGAATTTGACCACTTCTGCTTTGCATGAATTTGACCACTTTGTTTTCATCAATTTGACCGGTTCTGCTTTGCATGAATTTGACCGCTTTAGTTTTGCATGAATTTGTCTGGTTTTGTTTTGCATGAATTTGACCGGTTTAGTTTTGCATGAATTTGTCTGGTTCTGCTTTGCATGAATTTGACCACTTTAGTTTTGCATGAATTTGTCTGGTTTTGTTTTGCATGAATTTGACCGCTTTAGTTTTGCATGAATTTGACCGGTTTAGTTTTGCATGAATTTGACCGGTTTCGTTTTGCATGAATTTGACCGCTTTAGTTTTGCATGAATTTTACTAAATAAGTGAAATAAATAAGATCTATCCAAATATAATATCATTATTCATGTAAACATAGGTTAATATTACGGAATATTTCTATGTATATTATGCATAATCCTATTTCTTTTAAATTACGTGGTATATATGAGAATTTAGTATAAAAATACTAATAGTAGTAATAATGATAATGATATGGTAATTGTGTTGATGAAAACCATCATGGTGATAATAATTATCAGTAAATGATAATAAAATTGCTAATGGTATGATATGATAATAATAATGATGATGATAATGATAATGATAATGATAATACTCATTATTTTTACCATTATTATCATAATGATAGTAATAACAAGCATAATGATAATAATACAAAAATAAAGACATTGACAATAATCATAATAATCATATAATGATAATTATAATACTAATAAGAATTAATATGATAATATAGATAATGACAAAAAAAAGGCTGATGTAATGATAATAGTAACAACAACAACAACAACAACAACAACAACAACAACAACAACAACAACAACAACAACAACAACAACAGCAGAAGCAGCAACAACAAAAACAACAATAAAGCAACAAAAAGGACCTTCACGACACCAACAATGACAGCACTAACAACAACTATAGCAATAATAGCAATAATCACAACACACCCCGAACTGCCACATCGCCACAGGATAATTGCAAAGAAAAAAGAAATAAAAAAAGAGAAGAAAAGAAGGAAAAATTAGTAAAAAAAAAGAAAAGAAAAAAAATCTAACTACAAGAAAAAAAAAAAAATCTGTTCCAGGTAAGGCGGAGAGGAAGGCGCCAACTCCGGTGATAAAAGTTGGTTGATTTTCGTTCGGTTGCGACCGCCCTGGACAGATCCCGACCGACTGTTACCTGGGGGATCGACAGCTTATCCCCTATCCTTTCCGGTTGGCATGGGGATGGGGGCGCAAGTAATTGATAACCGGCAGGACAGCTCATGATAAAGGACATAATCCGACCAGTGTTTATGTCTCGGGTGACTGGTTCATGAGTTCTTTCCCATTTCTGTTGCGCTCTGTTTCTGTTATTGTTTGTTTGTCTGTTTGTTTGATTGTTGGTGTGTGTGTGGTGTTTGTTTGTTTCTGTTGGTCTGTTTGTCTATTTGTTTCTGTCTGTCTGTTTGTCTGTCTGCCTCTCTCTCTCTCTCTCTCACCCCCCTCCCCCTCTCTCCCCTCTCTCTCTCTCTACCTCTCTCTCTCTTCCCTTCTCTCTTCTCTCTGTCTCTCTCTCTCTCTCTCTCTCTCTCTCTCTCTTCTCTCTCTTTTCTCTCTCTCTCTTCTCTCTCCTCTCTCTTCTCTCTCTTCTCTTTTCATCTTTTTTTTTTTCCCCTCTCTCTCTCCCCTTTTCTCTCTCTGTGTTTCTCTCTTTCTCCTTCTATCCCCCCAACTCTCTCTCAATCTAATTCTTCCTTCTTCTCTCTGCATCATAATTCCCTCTTCTACCCTCTTTCATCACTATCCTCATCTCCATATCCTCCATCCTTCCTTGTTTCTCTTCATCCCTCCCCATATTTTCCTGCTTCCCCTCCCCCCCCCTCCCCAACCTTCTCCACCCTCTCCTCCCCTCCATTATTCTCTCTCCCCATCCCATTCCTCCCTATCTCTCCCCCATCCCTCTTCTTCTCCCATACTTACCCTATCCGTTCCCCATCCCATCCCCACCCCATCCCTATATACCCCCTCCCCCTCCCCCCAATCCTTCCCCCACCCCAACCTTATCTCCCCCCACCCCCATCTCTCCCCCTCTCCCAACCCTTCCCCTCCTCAACCCCTCCCCGTCCCCCTCCCCCAACCCCAATATATCCCCATAACCCTTTATTTCGGTTCCCCCTCCACCTCCCTTCCCCCCTCCCCCTCCCCCCCCTTTCCCTCTAATACAATAGATGGCAAGGCAGAGTGATAGACTAGGCCCGCCGGTGTAAAGTAGAGGGTAGACTAACTTATTTTTTTTTTTCGTTTTCTTATTTTATTCACCGTCCATCATAAATCTATAGCGGTTGTTCCTCATCAGATGCTAATGACAGTTTTTTTTTTCGGGAGAATGAAAGGGTGATTTTTTTCGAAAAAGAAAATTTGTAATTGGGGTTCGGGATGACGTAATGAATTGAATATATATATATATATATATATATATATATATATATATATATATATATATATTATATATAATATATAATATATAATACACGTATACACTCAAAAACAACACAACACACACACACACACGCACACACACACACACACACACACACACACACATATATATACATACATATATATATATAATATAATATTATATATATATATATATATATATATATATATATTATATATATATATATATATATGTATGTATGTATATGTGTGTGTGTGTGTCTGTTTTTTTGTATCTGTTTATGTATCTATCTATCTGTCTCTTTCTATATCTGTCCACCTGCCTATCTTTATAAATATCTGTCTATCTATCCACCTCTATGCATATCTATCTATCCATCTATCTATCTACTTCTATACATATCAATCTATATATCTATTTATCTCTATACATATTTATCTATATATACATCTTTCTATCTATCTATCAATTTATATATTTCTTTTTGTATCTATACATCTCTCTATCAGCCTATCTACCTATAAATCTATCAATCTAACTATCTATCTATGTGTATAACTATCTATCTTTCTGTCTATTTATGTGTCTAATTATCTATCTTTCTATATATTTGTCTCTATCTCTTACTATCTATATATATATATCTTTATCTATATATATCTATATATCCATTTATCTATCTACCTCTATACCATCTATCTATCTATCTTTGTATTCATCTATCTATCTATCTATCCATCTATCTATCTATCTATCTATCTATCTATCTATCTATCTATTTACATATCATTTTTCCGTCTCATCATTTCTTTCCTCATTTCTTATTTTCTATTTTCGTCTTATTGCTATTATTTTAATCTCATTTTTATTTTTTATCATTATTTATTCATTTTTAAAATGATTTATTCATTTATTTATCTATTTTAATTATTATTATTATTATCATTATTATTATTATTATTATTATTATTATTATTATTATTATTATCATTATTATTATTATTATTATTATTATTATTATTATTATTATTATCATTATTATTACTCGCTTCCACCTCGCTTTCACCTACACAATTTAGCGATTTAGCGCCTTTTTAGCGGTTTTCTCTGGAGGTGATACAGTTTGCGTTAGGTTATTAGTTTTGTGAGTTTTGTTTGCTCCTTTTCCATCTCCTTTTCCATTTAGCGACTTTTAGCTACTTTTAGAAGAAAAACAGAGAGCTGGTTTACTTAGCGACTTTCTGCTACTCATAGGAGGAGGAGACGTTTATTTAGCGCTTTTTTTTTCTCGCTAGTTTTTGAGGGCGGGTTTAGCTGTGAAAAGTTTATATCCTTCGTTTATCTTATTCGTCTTTTTCGGTAGTTATTTCGATGCTTTTCTTTTCTCTTCGATTCTCTCTCTCTCTCTTTCCATATTTACTTTCTCTTTTTTCTCTCTCTCTCTCTCTCTCTCTCTCTCTCTCTCTCTCTCCCTCCCTCTCATACTCTCTCTCTCTCTCTCTCTCTTTCTCTCTCTCTCTCCCTCCCTCTCTCTCTTTCCTTTTATCTTCCTCTCCTCTTCTTCTCCCTTTCTTCTTCTTCCCACCACTCTTCACTCACTCGTTATTCCGTCTCCCCCTCACTCTCCCTTTCACAAATTTCCATCTTCTTCTTCCCCCGTTTATCTTCTTTCTCCTCTCCCCTTCTCTCTTATCCTCCCTATTGTTCTTTCTTCTCTACCTCACCTACCAGGTTTCTCCATCTCTCTCTCTGTTCCTCCTCCTTTATCATCTCTCTCTGTTCCTCCTCCTTTATCATCTCTTTCATCTCATCTCCTTCGTTCGCTTTCGCTTTTCTTCTCCATTCCTCTTTCGCTATCCTTTTATCACCCTCTATCTCTCTTCTTATACTCTGGTTCTTTTCTCCCTCCTTTTCTCCCTCCTTTTCTCTCTCCGTTTCCTTCAGTTCCCCTTCTCCCTTTTTCTTTCCCCCTTTTCCCCTTGTTCCTCCCCTTTTCCTCTCCCCCTCCCCCCTTTTTTATTCCTCCCTCTCGTCCTCACTCCATTCCATCTTTTCACTCCCTTTATCTCTCCTTCCTTCTTTTCACTCCCTTCATCCCTCTCTCCCTCCTTGCAGTTTCTCCTTCCTCTTCTTTATTCCTCTTCCTCCTCCTCCCAATCACTTCCTCTTCGTCTTCACCCTCCTTCTCCTACTTATTTCTCTTTTCCTTTTCTTTCT
>NC_051423.1:34385129-34386798 GCF_015228065.2 Penaeus monodon | reverse complement strand
AGGGGAGGAAGGAGGGGGGAGGAGGAGGAGGAGGAGGAGGAGGAGGAGGAGGAGGAGGAGGAGGAGGAAGGTGGGGAAGGAGGAGGAGGTGGGGAAGGAGGTAGGGGGAGGAGGAGGCAGAGGTAGGGAGGAGGAGGAGGAGGAGGTGGTGCGGGGGGATGAGGAGGTGTGGCAGGGGAAGGGTAGGGGAGGAGGTTGGGGTAAGAGGTTAAAGGAAGGAAAGAATGGGGAAGAGGGAAAGAAGAGGGGGTAGGGGTTGAGGGGGGTTGAAGGGGGGAGGAGGAGGGGAAGAGGGAGAGGAGGAAGGATGAGGAGGAAGGAGGAGGAGGAGGAAGGAGGAAGAAGGGGTGAGGAAGGTAGGAGTGGCGGTAAAAGAATAGGGAGAAGGGGTAAGGGTTAAAGAAGGTGGGGGGGAGAGAAAGACGAGAAGGGGGGGGGGTGGAGGAAGAGGAAAATCTTGAATCAATGAATGAAAAAAGGCTCGCGTGATGGGGGGAGGGAGGGAGGGAGGGAGGGAGGGAGGGAGGAGAGAGAAGGAAGGAGAGAGGAAGAGAGGGAGGGAGGTGGGGAGGGAGGGAGGGGGGAGGGAAGGAGGGAGGAGGGAGGGAGGGAGGAGAGAGAAGGAAGGAGAGAGGAAGAGAGGGAGGGAGGTGGGGAGGGAGGTAAGGAGGGAGAGAGATAGGGAGGTAGGGAGGAGGAGAATAGGAATAGGTAATAGGAAGGGCAGTAGGGAGGGAGAAGAAGGAGTAGAGGTAAAGAGACAATAGGAGGGGAAGGAGGGAGGAAGGGGAGGGGAGGGAGGGAGGGAGGGGAGGGGAAGGAGGGAGGAAGGGGAGGGGAAGGGGGAGGAGGAGGAGGGAGAAAGAGGGATGAGGAGGAGATGAGGACGGGAAGGGGAGATGAATGGGGAGGTAAAGAAGAGGAGAAGGGGAGGGGAAGGGGAAGGGAGAGGGGGGAGGAGGAGGGGGAAGGAGGGGAAGGGGAGGGGAGAGGAGGGGAAGGAGGCAAGGGAGGCCTAAAACTCGGTTGAAAGACGTAACTTAGTACGACCGCTGTCCTTGCCCGAGGGAGGAGGGGAGGGGGGGAGGGGGAGAGAAGAAAAGAAAGGAGATGGAGGAAGAAGAGGAGGATAAGGAGGCAAAGGAGGAAGGGAAAGAGGAAGTGGAAGATGGAGAGAGAGGAAGAGCAAGAGGAAAATGAAAAGGAGAAAAAGGAAGAGGAAGAGGAGGAAGAAGAGGAGGAGGAAGTGGAGGAAGAAAAAGAAGAAAAAGAGGAAGAGGAAGAAGGGAGGAAAGGGAGGAATAGGAGGAATGGAAAAAATCGAGAAGGAAAGTTTGGAATAGGGGGAGGAAGAGGAGGAGGAGAAGTAGGAAGAGGAAGAGGAGGAGGATAAGTAGGAAGAGGAAGAGGAGGAGGAGTAGGAGGAGGAAAAAGGAAGAGACGGAAAAAAGGACGATGAAGATAGGTAGAAGGAAAATGGAAAAGAAATAAGGTAAACAAAAAAGATTAAGAGAGAGAGAGAGATAAAGAGAGAGAGAGAGAGAGAGAGAGAGAGAGAGAGAGAGAGAGGAGAGAGAGAGAGAGAGAGAGAGAGAGAGAGAGAGAGAGAGAGAGAGAGAGAGAGAGAGAGAGAGAGAGAGAGAGAGGGAGAGAGAGAGAGAGAGAGAGA
>NC_051423.1:34377629-34380129 GCF_015228065.2 Penaeus monodon | reverse complement strand
TGTAAAGCGATGCTCACCACGAGGAGATGCAAAGGATGCTGCGAGCCTTCACTAGACAAATCAGAGGTCTCAAAGAGGTCAGAGTTCGAGCACGGGGGAGGACGAGACCTCAGAGACAAATTGGACAAATGGTCAAATAACAAGACTAGATGGATAACCTTGCGTTGTTACGTGCAAATGCTGCTTTGCCTGCATCCTGCAAGAGATTTAACGAACGCATCGATGATTTGGACGACTCGTGAATGAATCTTGGCAACAGACCTCTCAGATCTCTAACTTGGTCGCGTGTGGTTCTCACGCCTCTCCGATCGTGACATCATCTTTCGGACAAGAGGAAAATGAAAGGCTCAAACGTGTTTATCTGCGAGGACTTGTGCCCGTCCTCTGTCGAAGCTCACCCATACTAGCCGACGTTTGTGCACGAAGCAAGGAACAAGGGGAAAATCGCGGTCTTCGACGGAAAAAAAATTGGCCGTGAAGATCCGCCGGCCTTGTCGAAACACGTCCTCGCCCCGCCACCAGTCTCCCTCAACCTCTCGTCGTAACTTACCTCCTCCTTCTCCGTTTCGCAATTCGACGACACCGCCTCCTCTCGAGCGAAGTTCCACAGGGAGAGCCTCTTCCGCCTCCCCCCCCTCATCTTATTCTCCCTCCTCGCAAGCTATCTAACAATCCTCGACTCCTACCTGCCTCTCCCCGCCCTCTCCCCAGCTCCTCCGCCTACCGTCCAACACTCGTTTTGATCGCCCGCCTCGCCTTCTGCCCAACCCTCTCTCCCCGCGTCCTGTGCCGGCACTCGCCCTCTCTCTGGCACCGACGGACGTGTCTAAACTCCCATCTCCTGCATCGGCCGCCAACCTTCCCCAGAGCCCGGAAGTCCAGCTCCTGCAACCTACTTAGCAGCGGCTAGCGTGCCTGGAGGTGCCTTCTGCAATGCCTTGGGAACGATCGTGCAAGAAAGCAGGTTACCGGTTCAGTTCTACCTTCTAATTCCTTATCTAATAGTGTCTGATTTTAATGATGTATCTAGAAACGCCTATAATACTGAAAACTTGAAAACTTACAAACCATTCATGGCCAAAACAATGATACTCAGTTGCGTGTGTCGATTAGCCTGACAACTTCATGCAATCTAAACTGGAAGTATGCAGTCCACTCTGTAATTATTACTTCTCGGATAACATACCTCTTCACCTCTTCTGTGAAAACTCCTAATCTCTTAAGAGTTATAACATGTTTTCGCTTCCACGACATTTCGAATCCTTTACATCGCAATGCCTATAACCTATGTCCCATGGAGACTTATCTATTTATACTAGTGACAAATATAACTACATTCAAAGATATGATTTCTCGCTGTTAGGGGAAAGCATCGTAGTTACTTCCATGGAGATCATAAATGATACAGGCAATGTAATAATATGGGAAATCTACCGTCGACCCAAAAGTAATATCACAGTCTTCATGGAAAATTTGAAGATGCTGATCGAGTTAGTCAGCAGAGAAAAAAAAAGTTTTCTGTGGAGATTTTAATTCAAAGGCAGATGATGAGAATCTTATACAGGATTTTATCAGTCTTTTTCACACCTAGTTCTTTTTCAATGTAATCTCCAAAGCAACGAGGGCAACGGATAAACCATGCATGGATAAACAATGTAACGTCATGCAGCGACAGCCGGGTGTTTTATGACCACATTTCCGATCAATTTCCCGTCATGGCAGCATTTATCATGAAAGTGATTAACACAAGAAACCCTAAAATACCCTTCAAATATAGAGACTATAGCGAGGATAAGGGACCGTCCACAAAATACCCTTACCTTTTCTCCGATCACTGCCAAAGAAATTTCCGATACAACAGATCGGCCCAAAAAAACTCATCTCCTGGTCCTGACAGCATCCGTACTGATCTTATAGTGTACACCAGGTCCTCCTTCATCCATTAAACTCGTCATTAACCACAGGCTTTTTTCCCAGAATCATTGAAAACTGCGAAGATCCAGCCAATCTTTAAATGCTGAGATAGGTGTGACACTGAGAGCTACCGTCCAATATCTCTTTTATCAGCCTTTAGTAAACTCCTAGAAAAAAAATAACAGCAGATAGACTCTGCGAAGAAAACAAGATATAAAAAAAATACAGAGTATGGCCTCAGGACAATTACTTGCCACGCAAACTTGCATGATTCTAGACTTATCTAAAGCCTTTGACACGGTAGATCATAACATTCTACTAAACAAAATTGAGCAGCATGAGATTAGACGGACTGCAAATCAATGGTTCGCTTCCTATCTCAGGAGCAGACCACAGTTTGTTGAAGATGTTTCGAACTTAGCAGCAGACACCGACGGAGTCCCACAAGGTTCCATTTTGGGTCCATTTCTCCTTTTTTTGTGTGTGTGTGAACGATATTGTTGACACTTCCAACATTTAAACTTCCTTTTATTCGCTGACGATTGTAACCTGTAACGCTTCTCATAACTCTCCTACTTCGTTTCAT
>NC_051423.1:34355129-34365129 GCF_015228065.2 Penaeus monodon | reverse complement strand
TGAGAGAAGAGAAAGAGAGAGAGAGAGAGAGAGAGGAGAGAGCGAGAGAGAGAGGAGAGAGAGAGCGAGATGGTAGAGATGGAGGAGGGTTAGAGAGAGAGAGCGAGAGGAGGACATAATATCGACCACGTCGCTAAACCTTTCATTCCTCCCCCCCTCCCCACACCACCCTCAACCCCCCTCCTCCTTTCCCTTTCCCCCCCATCGGTTCGGGGAGGCGCGCTGGCGGATGGATCGATGGCAGCGATGGCAGCGATGGCTGAGTCGGGACGAGGGGGTAGGGCTGATTGCGCGGCAGAGCGGGTAGAGTGGTGCGCGATGAGCGTGCTAGGTTGCGTGAGTGCGAGGGGCGCTTGGTATAGGGAGTCTCGCTCGTTCGCTGCGGCTAGGGAGGCTGCTATTGTGCTCGTGGCTGCGGGGTCTCGGGAGAGAGGGAGAGGAGCGAGGGAGCGAGGAGTCGGCGAGCGGGCGAGTTGCGCGGTGCGAGGGACGATGAGGGCGGCGGGCGAGAGGCGAGGGCGAGAGGAGAGGGGAGGTGTGTGCAGGCGCTTGGATCGTCTCGCGAGGCGCGGTAGCGCTCGCGCGAGCTTGTCCGTCAGAGAGGGAGAGAGGGAGACGGTCGTCGAGAGAGAGAGAGCGAGACGAGAGAGAGAGAGCAGAGAGAGAGAGAGAGAGAGAAGCAGAGAGAGAGAGAGTGAGAGACGAGAGAGGGAGAGGGAGAGAGAGAGAGAGAAGAGAGAGAAGAGTGAGGAGAGAGAGAGAGAGAGGAGAGAGAGGAGAGAGATAGATTCAAGAAAGAGATAGAAGAGAGAGAGAGAGAGAGAGAGAGGAGAGAGAGAGAGCGCGAGAGAGAGAGAGGGAGAGGGTGGGGAGAATAGGAGAGTAGGAGGGAGGAGAGGGGAGAGAGGAGGGGAGAGAGGGGAAAATAGAAGAGGGTAGAGGGTGAGAAGAGAGACAGGGGAAAGGGAGAGTAGAAAGGAAGAGAGGGAAGAGTAGGAGAGGAAAGAAGAAATTAGGAGGAGAGAGAGAGGAGAGAGAGAGAAGGGAACGAGGGGAGAGAGAGAGGGAAGAGAGAAAGATCAGGGAGAGTAGGAAGGGGGAGGGGAGAGAGAGGAGGGGAGAGGAGGGGAGAGGAGGGGAGAGCAAAAGGCGGACGAAGGTCAAATTTTTTTTTCCCCTTGGGGCGGGGGTATGGGGGGGAAGGGGGGGAGGAGGAGGTGGTTGACGTTTTTGAAATTCTTTCCCCTCAGACCACGGACGGGAGACTAAATTTTGACCCAGCGACCAAAATGATTCGAAGGTTAGATGCGAGGGCGGAGGAGAAGAGAAGTGAGAAGGAGGAGAGAGGGAAAGAGAGAGAGAGAGAGAGAGAGAGAGAGAGAGAGAGAGAGAGAGAGAGAGAGATGATGGAGAGAGAGACGAGAGAGACGAGAGAGAGATGGAGAGAAGAAGAGAGAGAGGAGAGGAGACGATGGCAGAGAGAGAGAGAGAGAGAGAGAGGAAAAGAGAGAGAGACAGAGACAGAGAGAGAGACAGAGAGAGAGAGAGAGAGAGATAATTACAGACAAAAAAATATACAGACCGACAGACACAGAGAGTAAAAACTAAAATAAAGAAAAGAACAGAAAACAGAGAGAGAAAGCTTTTCCCAACTCCTAGAAAATCGAAGACACGGAGACCAGATCGGTTGTCAATATAGGATTTCAATAAAAATAAAACAATACCTGTTTTCTACGAGCAAAGGTTCCTTACTTCCTATGAAATTCTTAAACATTTTGTGTGTTTCCTATTTACGCAGATACACTCGTACACACACAAACATATACATACACAAGAAAAAACTACAACGCAAATCATTCCGCCTCACACGCCACACACATAAACCAAACATCATGCACACACATACACCCACCCCAACATACAGCCAGATACCCCACCCCACACCCAACACCCCACTAACCACACACACACCACACCACAACACCCCCCCCACCCCCACCACACACCCCCCCCCCACACCACACACACCACACACAACGCCCCCACAACCACAAACACACACACACACACACACACACACACACACAACAAACACACACACACACACACAAGCAAACACACATATTCATACACACACGCACGCATACACATTCACACACATATTCACACGTACATACATACAAAAATACACAAAAAACGATGATAATGATAATATACACATATACACAAACAAACACATAGATATACGCCTAGAAAAGAAAAGATAGATAGAGTAGATAGAGATAGATAGATAGATTAGAATAGAGATAGACGATGATAGATAGATAGATAGATGCGATAGATAGATAGAAGGAAGATAGATAGAGAGAGGCGAGAGGAGTAGATGGAGATAGAGAAGGGAAAAAGGAGAGAGAGAGAGAGAGAGCGAGAGGGAGAGAGGGAGAGAGAGAGAGAATGAAAGAGAGAGTGAAAGAAAAAAAGAGAGAGAGATAAAGAGATAGATAGATAGATAGAGGACTTAGCGAGGACGAGCGAGAAGAGAGAGAGAGAGAGGGAGAGCGAGAGGTAGAGATAGATAGATAGATAGATAGATAGATAGATAGATAGATAGATAGATAGATAGATAGATAGATAGATAGATAGATAGAGAGAGAGAGAGAGAGAGAGAAGGAGAGAGAGAGAGAAAGAAAGAGAGACAGACAGACAGACAGACAAACTGATAGACAGAAAGAGAAAGAGAAAGAGAGACAGACATAGACAGAGATTGAGAGACAGAGACCGAGATTGAGACAGATAGAAAATGTTTATAGTTCAAGGACACCATATAAAAACGGGAATGAAAAAAATAAAAATAAAAATGAAATAAAAAAAAAGAAAGAAAAAAAAATGAAATGAAAAAAAAAATCTGATTTCCATTTTCACAAGGTTTGAAACGACAGCCGCGGGACAGAGTTGATATAAAACCCGTTTCCGTTGATTATGTAATGGAATATTGGGAGAACGGAGAGGAGGGAAAGAGAGAGAGAGAGAGAGAGAGAGAGAGAGAGAGAGAAAGTAGATGAGAGAGAGAGAAGGATGGGAGGTGAGAGAGAGCAGAGAGAGAGACAGATGAAAGAGAGCGAGAGAAGGGAGAGAGAGAAAGAAAGAGAGAGAGAGAAGAGATTAGAGTGTGCGAGAGAGAGGAGAGAGGACAGGAGAAGACGGAGAGATCGAGAAGAGAGGACGAGAGAGTGCGGAAGGAGAGAGAGAGAGAGAGAGAGAGGAGAGAGAGAGACACACACACACAGAGACAGAAAGAGAGACAGACAAACAGACAGAGAGACAGACAGAGACAGATAGATACCCAGTGAACAAATAGACAGAAGATAATATAATTAAATGATAAATGAATACCCTAAGAAAAAGTCGCATTTATATTAAAATTAGACAAATGGAAATAGACAGAAACTAAATTCTAAAAAAAAGTACCCAATTTTCTAAAAAAAAAAAAAAAAAAAAAAAAAAAAAAAAAGAGAGAAAAAGGGTTTGAAATGCACTTGGATAACGACCAATTAAGAAATAAAAGAAAGCAGAGAAATTAACGGATTCACTTTCATTGATCAATAATTTGCAATTAAGAGAAATCACTTAAGACAGGGATATTGATCACCCCCCCCCCAACACCCTTACCATGAACATCCATACCGCCTGAAAACCCCTCCAGCCGTCACTATTCAAATTAAATCTCCATTTGTATTATACCGTCAAGCTCCTCTCCATAGTTCCATATTTACACTTTTCTCGTTCTATTGTCTTCTCTTCTTTTTTTCTTCTTCATTCCTTTCTCTCCCATTACTACAGCTGTAGTCTTTGTCTTCTTGGCTCTTCAATATATACCATTATTCTTATTTATATATCACTATTCAGGCTAAGTCATTCTTATTTTCTTCCATTTTGTTTATCTCCCTCTTTACTCTATCATATTATCCTTCTCTCCACTTTCCTTATTTTTTATTACTTAAGTTCAATTCTCCTTAATTTCCCGTCTCTAATCTAATAAATTATTTTCTCGTTACTCCTCTTCCTTCTTCTCTTTTCTCTTCTTCCCTTCTCTCCTATCTCATCTCTCCTCTGCTTTCGTATCTTCCTCGTCTCCCCTTTACCTCTCTATCCTTCTCTCTCCCTTCTCCCTCTCTCTACATTCTCTTTTCTTCCCCTCCACATTTCATTCGTCCGTTTCTCCATAAGTTTGTTATTCTTGTTTCTCGATGTCCTCTTCCATTCATGTGATAAATGATCAAGATGTTAAGTAATGATAATGGTAAGACGGTAATAGTAATGTGCCAGAAACAGCATAATGATGATGATGATGATAGTAATAATAATAATGATAAAGTCATAATAACGATAACAGTAATAACAATGATGATAATAATGATAATAGTAATGATAATGACAATAATAATAACAATAATAATAACAATAGTAATAACAAATAAACAATCAATAAACAATAATGATGAGATATGTTCAATATAAGAATAATATAATAATAATAATAATAATAATGAGATAAACAATAATAATCATCATCATCATTTCATCATACCATCATAACATCATCATTATCATCATCACTCTCATGAAAATGATGATGATCATGATGATAATGATGATAATAATACTAGTAATAATGATTACCACTACCACCACTACTACTAATACTACCACTACTACTATAATAATAATAATGATAATAATGATAATAGTGATAACAGTAATGATGCTAATGATAAAGATAGTGTTAATGATAATAAAGTTGATGATAGTGATAAAGATAATAATGATGGTGATCATGATGTTAACAATAATCATGATAGTAGTTCTAATGGTGATCATAATAATAGTAACAATATTAACAATAGTAACGATAATGATATAATGATAATAATGATGACGATGATGATGACGATCATAGTAATAACAAGAATGATAATTGCAATGATAATAATGATAATAATATGATAATAGTAACAGCGATGATAATAACAGCAGCATTAATGATAATAATAACAGTAATGATATGATAATGATGATAACAATCATGATGATGATAATGAATAAAATGGATAATAATAACAAAAAACAACAACAAAAACAATAATGACAATGGAAAATTATTAAAATGATAATGATGATGATAATATTAATGATAATGACAAAGATAACAATAATGAGAATGATGATGATTTTACTAATAAAAAAAGAAGTAAATTTTTATTTAAATAAAAATCAAGAAAGTCAGTGCAACTGACTCTTCCTCCCTAACCCACCTCCCCTTTCCCATCTTTTCCCCTCCCCGTCCTCCCCCTCTCCTCTAAATTCCCCTCATTCCTCATTACACGTTACAAGCAACCTCCTTCCCTCTCCCTTCAACCCTACGCTCCCTCCCATATCCACCTACACTGCCTGTCTTCCCTCAACAACATCACGACCCTCATAATAAATTACACACAACCTTCATCTCCTACACAACCCTCACCGACATACACCTTACAAGTCCGGGGACTCCCTTCCACTAACCCCTCCCGATACACCCATGAAACTAACCTTCCCCTGTCTAATCCCATGACAATATAAATTGAAAATTACCCTCCCCCTTTTCACCCCCACCTTCCCCTCTGCCCAATCCATTCACCCTTCCCCTCTTCCCTACACTACCCTTTCACCTTCCCTCCCCCCAGTCAAACCCGTGTTACGTTCATCGCCGAAAGTGCCATCTGTGATCTCTCTCCTCTCACCAGCTGCGTGTCTCGGGCAGGGGGAGGGGCAGGGGGAGGGGGGGGCCAGCCAGCCAGCTCCCCTCGGCCCCACCGCCTGCGAGGGGTCACTGACCTATTTTGGCAGGGGCATCTGGCGCACCTGGGACGCGTCTGTTTGCACCATCAACCCAGTTTACTATTGTCATATATACCATCTCCCTGTAAGTACGCCATCTCCTAGACTCCCCTCTCGTATTCGCGCTCCTCTCTCTCCCTGTCTCGTCCTTTAATCCTGGACTCTCCTTATCCCATACTGAGTGTAGGATCCTGGACCCTCATATATCGTTGCGTCCATGTTACACTCCTCCAATATTGATGCGTACTAGTATCCTCTCACTATCTCTTCTCCTTCTCTCCTAACTCCACTCTCCCAACTACGTTATCTACCTAAATTCCTCTCCCATCCCTCTCTCTCCTCTCTCCTCTCTCCTCCTCTATCTCCTCTCTTCTACTCTCCTCTCCTCTCCTCGCTCATCTCCCTCCTCCTTCCCTTCTCTATTACTCTCTCCCCCTTCTCTCAACTCTCTCTCCTCTCCCCTCTCCTCCCCTATCATATCCTCCTATCCAGCTCCCATTAAACTCTAGCATGATCTACTCTAAATCTATAAGATGTCTTCATATTCATCTCTCTCTCTCTCTCCTCCTCTCCATATCTCTATCCTCGACCCATCTCATCTACCTAAACCCTCTCCTATAGCTCTCCCATCTCTCCTCTACACTCCTCCTCTCCCTCTCGTTTCTTTTCCTTCTCTTCTCGTTCTCCTCTCTTATTCATATAAATTATTAAGGGTTATATTTTTTTCCTCTTTGGCGTCATTCTTCTATTTATTCTCGTGTCTTTTCCTTCTCCTATTTTCCCTAATTCCTCTCCTCCTTCTACATCCTATCCGTCCTTTTCTTCTATTCTATTATTTTTTCCTTCGATATTATTCTATTACCTCTTCCTCCTCTTACATTCCTCTCTAGGCCTCTTTCCCCTGTTTTTCGTTCGCTGCTCTCTCCATCTCCACATATCTCCTTTACAATACTTCTACTTCCATCTATCTTCTTCTTGTCTTCTTCCTTGTCTTATTGCTTGTTTTCGGTTCTAACTTCTAATATGACCCTTCATACGCAGCACTACATCTGAAGTCCTCATAATCTCCCATCGATCCCAATACCAAATCCCACTTCATATGCCACTCCCGCTCCAACTCAAATTTAACATCCACTGACACTTCATCTCCCTCCCTTATCCCCTCCCCTCTAATTAAGTATCCATCCCATAGTACTTTATCTCTCAATATCCCTCACCATCACCTCTCCCCTCCCCTCCAATCATTCCGCTCCCTCTCCCCTAAAACACTTAGTATTCCTCTCCCTCTCCCCCCTTCTCTACCCTCTTTACTTCCCTCTCCCTCTCACCTCCTACCCCTCTCCCTCTCCCCCTGCCCTACTTATCGCAACTATTCTCGCTTCGCCATTATCCATGGTCTACCTTTTTCTCTTATTATTATTATGCCTCTTTTTCTCTCAATTGATATAATTATTATTTTTAAAATCTTTTCAAGGAGCCTTTCTTTCTTCATATTTCTCCCCCGCTGACTAAATATATTTCTATTATTCTCTTTATTGCTGTTATTTGTACATTTTCGCCGCCTTTTTTTCTCTTATCGTCCTTCCGTGTTATTCTCTCCTTGTTATCATTTTGTTCCTCTTATTTTTGTTCTACATGGTGTCAGCTGGACCAGAATATCTTTCACCTGGTCTCTCTCGCTTAATTCTCTGTCAGTTTCTTTTTTACACTATCCTTTTTTCCCCTCTATGTATCCACCCTCCCTCCCACCCGGCATTCCCCTCGTTACTATTATTACCTCTCTCTTCTCTTTTCTCACCCTCTGTCGCTCTGTCCTGGCTCTGCTCTCTCTCTCGCTATCTCTCTCTCTCTCTCTCTCTCTCTTCTCTCTTTCACTTGCTCTATCTCACTTGCTCTCTCTCTCTCACTTTCTCTCTCTCGCTCTCTCATCTCTCGCTCTTCTTCTCGATCTGTTCTCTGTCTCTCTCTCTCGCTCGATCTACTCTTCTCGTCTCTGCTCTCTCTCTCGTCTGTCACAATTATCTCTCTCGCTCTCTCTCCTCTCTCTCACTCTCTCTCTTTCACCCTCTCTTTCTCACTCTGTCCTCACGTCACAGTCACAACCCATTCTAATATTGCTATCAACATTTGCACGGTTATATTAATAAGCACAATATAATTTCTCCACAATATCATGCACAGTCATGAATCTCGTAGAATTCCTTGTTTCCCTGCTACTCGCGCTGTAAAGACCAATTCGCAGTCGTAACTAGTGATTGAACTATGTTAGCAAAATAATGGCAAGACGCTCAATGCTCTAGGTTTTGCATTATGCATAGAGCTGCCACAGCGTAAACGCGGGTCTAATTCATGCTTATTCGCTGTTAAGATTCCGGATCTATCGATTTAATATCTATCTACTACACACACACACACATAGATATGTATACTATCTGGATATAGAGGAGATAATAATACGATATAGTATATATATATCATTATATAGAGAATATATATATTATAGCCATGATTTTATATAAAAATTTTAAAAAAAAGTGGGTATATAGTATTATATATATATAGATCTATATATAGATGATATAGATATAGATATATAATATAATAGTAAACACAACAACACACACACACATACATACAAGGGTTATAACTAGTACGTAATATAGATGACAGGGTATATATAATAATATAAGTATATTAGATAAGATATAATATATAGCACATACACACGTAGAGATTAATATAGAGAATTATAAGAGATATATAGTATAAAGAGATAGGAATGATAATAGATAGAAATACATATATATATATATATTTAATATATAACAATATATAATATATATGATTAACACCAAATATATAGAGATACTATAAGAGAATATATATATATATAAGATAGATATCGTATCGGATAATATAGTATATATATAATATATACTAATATTAATAGATAGATATATATATATTAATATATATATATACTATATCATATATATATGTGTGTGTGTGGTGTTGTGGGTGTGTGGTGTGTGTGTGCTGGGGTATGGTGCGTGCGGTGAAGTATGCGCATATGTATGTTTGTATGTATTATATGTAATACGTGTCGTCATATGTGGGTCTGTATATATGTATACGTGTGATCCTATGTGTGATGGATTATGTCTACGTGTGCCTATGTGTGTATGCACATGTATTGTATCAAAAACTAATCAGAAAATCGATTACAATCTATCTATTACATCTCACTCTCTATTTCTCTCTCTATCTATCTAATAGAAATTTTCCCTATCGTCCCACATTCCCTACTATTCCCTCCAGTCCAAGCAAATTTACTCCACGTACCCGAGGTCTATAAAAGAGCAAAAAATCGGCGCTGTTGTTAGGATCGGCCCTAGAGTGTGCGACACTCGCGTCGATTTTGCCAGGGATCGCGAGCGGAAACAAACAAACAAAAAAAAAAAAAAAAAAAACAAAAGATCGGCAGCGACGGAGAGTTGCGTTTGTATGCGAAGTGGTCCAAAACGGCGGCGGTTGCCGGGCAGAATCCGAGGCACGAAGGGTTGTCTGTCTCGTGTGGTTGTGTGTGGTGTCGGGTGTGTGTACACATACATACATACTACATACATATATACATACATACATACCATGACATACACACACACACACCACACACACAACACACACACACACCACACCCACAAACTACAATGAGGAGAGCACCGCAGGGACAGACAAATAGACAGACTGACAGAGAAACACTTGCATCTACTCACGACGAAAATATTCGATGACAAAACAGAATAAACTGAAAGAAGAAGAAGAAGAAGAAGAAGAAGAAGAAAAGAAGAAGGAGAAGAAGAAGAAGAAGCAGAAGAGAAGAGAAGGAGAAGAAGAATTAAGAAGAAAGAAGAGAGAAGAAGAAGAAGAAGGAGGAAGAAGAAGAATGAAGAGAAGAAGAAGAAGAAGAAGAAGAAGAAAGAAGAGAAGAGAAGAAGAAGACGAAGAAGAAAAAATAAATCAAGACGTCGGCGGCGAGCGTAAAGCAACAATCAGGGGTACCAACTCTTAATACCATCCCGATTTCTGGGTACTGGCAATTGGCAACACTGCTGGACCCTGGAAT